>NC_048589.1:32702981-32815481 GCF_013265735.2 Oncorhynchus mykiss
TGGTGAGGACATTAAAGAGAGTATATTAAATATCTGTAGTGAGGGAATGAGAATGTGTACATTTCCTCAATGGTGGCCACGGGTCAGTAGGTAGTGTGACATCATAACAGAGACGATTTAGACATTAATACGTGCCAGTGGAATGTCTTACGGTGAATCATAGAGTTGTATAGAAGTATGATTAACTTGATAAGTTGGTGAATATAGTGGAATTCGAGGAAGAGTACAGAAAACTGAATTGACTGGTAACCTAAGAAAAAAATGTTAACAAATGTGGATATACAATGGGGTTAACAAAGGATTTAGTCAGGCACCAATTGTGCAAGTTCTCCAACTTAAAAAGATGAGAGAGGCCTGTAATTTTCATCATAGGTACACTTCAACTATGACAGACAAAATGAGAAAAGAAAATCCAGAAAATCACATTGTAGGATTTTTTATGAATTTATTTGCAAATTATAGTGGAAAATAAGTATTTGGTCAACAACAAACAAGCAAGATTTCTGGCTCTCACAGACCTGTAACTTCTTCTTTAAGAGGCTCCCCTGTCCTCCACTCGTTACCTGTATTAATGGCACCTGTTTTGAACTTGTTATCAGTATAAAAGACACCTGTCCACAACCTCAAACAGTCACACTCCAAACTTCACTATGGCCAAGACCAAAGAGCTGTCAAAGGACACCAGAAACAAAATTGTAGACCTGCACCAGGCTGGGAGGACTGAATCAGCAATGGGTAAGCAGCTTGGTTTGAAGAAACCAACTGTGGGAGAAATTGTTAGGAAATGGAAGACATACAAGACCACTGATAATCTCCCTCGATCTGGGGCAAGATCTCACCCCGTGGGGTCAAAATGATCACAAGAATGGTGAGCAAAAATCCCAGAACCACACGGGGGGGGCCTAGTGAATGACCTGCAGAGAGCTGGGACCAAAGTAACAAAGCCTACCATCAGTAAGGTAAGCTTTGTTAAAGAGCATTTGGATGATCCAGAAGGAGATTGGGAGAATGTCATATGATCAGATGAAACCAAAATATAACTTTTTGGTAAAAACTCAACTCGTCGTGTTTGGAGGACAAAGAATGCTGAGTTGCATCCAAAGAACACCATACCTACTGTGAAGCATGGGGGTGGAAACATCATGCTTTGGGGCTGTTTTTCTGCAAAGGGACCAGGACGACTGATCCGTGTAAAGGAAAGAATGAATGGGACCATGTATCGTGAGATTTTGAGCGAAAACCTCCTTCCATCAGCAAGGGCATTGAAGATGAAACGTGGCTTGGTCTTTCAGCATGACAATGATCCCAAACACACCGCCTGGGCATCGAAGGAGTGGCTTCGTAAGAAGCATTTCAAGGTCCTGGAGTGGCCTAGCCAGTCTCCAGATCTCAACCCCATAGAAAATCTTTGGAGGGGGTTGAAAGTCTGTGTTGCCCAGCAACAGCCCCGAAACATCACTGCTCTAGTGGAGATCTGCATGGAGGAATGGGCCAAAATACCAGCAACAGGGTGTGAAAACCTTGGGAAGACTTACAGAAAATGTTTGACCTCTGTCATTGCCAACAAAGTGTATATAACAAAGTATTGAGATAAACTTTTGTTATTGACCAAATACTTATTTTCCACCATCATTTGCAAATAAATTCATTAAAAATCCTACAATGTGATTTTCTGGATTTTTTTTCTCTGTCATAGTTGAAGTGTACCTATGATGAAAATTACAGGCCTCTCTCATCTTTTCAAGTGGGAGAACTTGCACAATTGGTGGCTGACTAAATACTTTTTTGCCCCACTGTATTAGATACAATAAATTAGGTACAATTTTACTGATTCTGTTCTCTGATTCTGGTCTCTAATTCTGGGTCCTTTTTCATGTTATGACAGATACAGTTGAAGTCGGAGGTTTACATACACTTAGGTTGGAGTTGTTAAAAGTCATTTTTCAAATCAGCCAAGACCTCATAAAAAACATGTAGACCTCCACAAGTCTGGTTCATCCTTGGGAGCAATTTCCAAATGCCTGAAAGTATCACTTTCATCTGTACAAACAATAGTACACAAGTATAAACACCATGGGACCACGCAGCCGTCATACCGCTCAGGAAGGAGGCGCTTTCTGTCTCCTAGAGAT
Organism: Oncorhynchus mykiss; assembly: GCF_013265735.2. Taxonomy (NCBI): domain Eukaryota; kingdom Metazoa; phylum Chordata; class Actinopteri; order Salmoniformes; family Salmonidae; genus Oncorhynchus; species Oncorhynchus mykiss. The sequence goes on from NC_048589.1 coordinate 32,705,114, forward strand.
GAACGTACTTTGGTGTGAAAAGTTCAAATCAATCGCAGGACAACAGCAAATGACCTTGTGAAGGTGCTAGAGGAAACAGGTAAAAAAAAACATCTATATTCACAGTAAAACGCGCCCTATATCGTCCTAACCTGAAAGGCCGCTCAGCAAGGAAGTAGCCACTTTTCCACAACCGCCATAAAAAAGTCAGACTACAGTTTGCAACTGCACATGGGGACAAAGGTCCTCTGGTCTGATGAAACAAAAATATAACTGTTTGGCCATAATGACCATTGTTATGTTTGGAGGAAAAAGGGGGAGGCTTGCAAGCCGAAGAACACCATCCAAACCGTGAAGCACGGGGGTGGCAGCATCATGTTGTGGGGTGCTTTGCTGCAGGAGGGTCTGGTGCACTTCACAAAATAGATGGCATCATGAGGGAGGAAATTGACGTGGATATATTGAAGCAACACCTCAAGACATCAGTCAGGAAGTGAAAGCTTGGTCACAAATTGGTCTTTTAAATGGACAATGACCCCAAGCATACTTCCAAAGTTGTGGCACAATGGCTTAAGGACAACAAAGTCAAGGTATTGGAGTGGTCATCACAAAGCCCTGACCCCAATTCTATAAAAAATGTGTGGGCAGAACTGAAAAAGCGTGTGCGAGCAAGGAGGCCTACATACAAACCTGACTCAGTTTCACCAGCTCTGTCAGGAGGAATGGGCCACAATTCACCCAACTTATTGTGGGAAGCTTGTGGAAGGCTGCCTAAAATGTTTGACCCAAGTTAAACAATTTAAAGGCCATGCTACCAAATACTAATTGAGTGTATGTAAACTTCTGACCCAATGGGAATGTGATGAAAGAAATAAAAGCTGAAATAAATAATTCTCTCTGCTATTATTCTGACATTTCACATTCTTAAAATAAAGTGGTGATCCTAAGACCGGGAATTTTTACTAGGATTAAATGTCAGGAATTGTGACGAAGTGAGTTTAAATGGACAGTAGCACACACACTATCATTATAAGCTTAAGAGCACACAAAGAAATAGGGATGCCTTAAACACACCACACGCACGCAAGACACACACACACAGACACACACACGGACACACAGACACAGACCACCCCAACAACAAAAAACAGTGAGCCCAGCTGTTTGAGTCTCCGGTGGAGAGGCGTAAGAGGGGGAAGAGAGCAGTGCGGTCCCCTCAGCAGAGTGCTCATTGGAGGGTGACAAAGACGATCGAGGCTCCCTGAGGCCCAGGGGAGGTTTTAGCCAAATTAAAAGCTGAATCCCCAGGATAAGCAGCATCGTTACACCGGGTGGAACTCTGTGTGTGTGTGAGCATTTGTTTGTGCATGTGTGTGTGTTCATACATGTGTGTGTGTGCTTGCGTACATGCGTGCGTGTGACTCCTACAGGATGGTGGCTTAATCGTTGAAGCAGTCCTGGCCTGGGCATGGTAATCACACCATTTGTGAATGAGCTATTACCTAATGAAATCTGAAGAATGCTTGGCACCTCCCAGGCCCACTTGGCTTTGTGTGCTGGCAGGCTGTTCCAGCTCGCACACAGCCATGCCATCATATTTAGGACAGGCGTTTCTCTTGATGAGAGGTGGATCTTCTGCTCTGAGTAAACGATCATTAGAAACACGGCTTTACTCTAGTTCTCGCTCTCCTACAATACAGTGGGTTATTTAAAGTCAAAACCATGGTGTTGGTCCATATCGTGACAAACCTGTCCAGAATTTCCATTAGACAACATATGCTGTGATCAGTTGTTCATTAACTTTATGCGTGTTCTCATGTAATGTAAATGTCATAAAAATATCTATATTTGACACTATAACTGCATAGCAGAGTCGAGGCAAGGCCTTTGCACCTGTTGGCAAGACATGGGGGGAAAATGCCTCTTTATGTATTTGGAGGTTAAAGGGCAGGGTGAAAAGCCTTTATTTGAGCTCAGACAGGGAGAAGTCCTTTCCTTTTCCATTCTATAAAATATACACATACATTTTTTATGTGTTCTAGGCAACAGTTCCCTGTGCTGAATGTTTGAGGTGAAAAACACGTACCACCCACGTACTAAAGATTTTTCATAATTCTGTCAGGGGTGCTTAATGTGTGTGTGTCACTGTCATTGGTTCTGAATGTGTGTGTGTCACTGGCAGGGGTTCTTTATGTGTGTGTGTCGCTGGCAGGGGTTCTTTATGTGTGTTTGTGTGTGTGTGTGTGTGTATCACTGAGACTTGCAGTCAAGTCAAAGTATGCACGCGTGAACTCACACACACACACACTTGCTCACACACACACACAGACACACACACACACACACACACACACACACACGCACACACACACACTCACAAACAGAGAGAAACACAGAGACACACAAACATGTGCAAGTGTGCACTTACACACACATGCATTTACGTAATGAATAGACACAGCCATGCACAAGCAACCACATGGCCACAGACAATGCACGCACACACACACACACTCATGTGCAGTAAATACACACATTATGACTGACTAGAGAACAACACAGTAAAAGTTTGTCCACTTTGTCAATGTCATCATACTGCCCTCTTTTGTCAGCAGGAGTCAAGAGAAAACAGCTTATTTTGTTACTGCTCTTTTTCTGACACTGAGTTTTTTCATTGTTTTATGAAAGTGTTCTTGCTGTCAAATCAACAAATCACCCCCTAGTGGCCTCATGGGTGGAAAATTATTTATATTCTTATAATTTCATAATAAAAAATATATAATTATTATTTAACCACCAAAAATCTGGTGTTTCTATTTCGCTTTTGTTAAATTTTAGTCTTCTGTGATGTATATAATGTGTTTGAATGCATTTCAACTATATCTGACATGGTACAGGTGTTTTATTTTTTTAATGCCCGTAACCATGTGTGTGAGGTGTGTACTTTTGTTTCAAAGTAGATTTGTGTGCTGCTGATTTAGGCTACTGCAGTAAAAGGTTAAACTGTCATTGAATACTTGAATTTGTAAATTCTAGTGTTAATCCCAACACAGGATTGTTCCTGTGTACTTCATTACCTATTTATCTATTTTCTCCATGTTTATGGAGGTTGGAGGATAGCGAAGAGGGAGGGGATGATGAGAGGAGAGGAGTGGAGAGGAGAGGAGAGGAGAGGAGAGGAGAGGAGAGGAGAGGAGAGGAGAGGAGAGGAGAGGAGAGGAGAGGAGAGGAGAGGAGAGGAGGAAAAGAGAAGGAGTGTGCAGGTGGTAGACAAAATATCTAATATGTGAAATTAGAAAGTCAGTAAAAAAGCGCATCTATTTGCCATTTAAATGTAATCTCCATTATGTATACGTCCATCAGTAATTGTTAATCGATGAGTTATTGATCCCTGTACCGCCGATCACCCTGGATTGTCTGATCATCCAGCCTGCTCTCACGACTATCTCATGAGACACAGATCAACCAATCACAGTGAATGCCTCTATTACTGTGGGTAGAACATATATGTGAAAGTACGTAAACTCAGAAATAGTCCAATTATTACATCTGTAGATGAAGTATTATTTGAATTGACTCGTTAATTAATAAGTGTCTATCAATTTTTAGTGATAATATAAATAATGGAAAGTATTGATAGGTCACCCACTTATTTCCCAGACAATTAAATATGAATTAATGTAATAATACTATGTATTAAGGATTCAATTATAACCTATTTTCTCCTGTCATACTATAGCATTCAATATCTTAACTGATATTAGCTTTCATATTTTATGATTAAGTAGTAAATGCCACGTCATGACTCCCAAACATAATCTTAAATATCATACAATAATTTTAAGTCATAACAATCAAACAATGCATTGCCACTAAGCTAAGGTGTTCCCAGATGGCTGAAATACAGAGGCTGGAGTCATTTCCCTGTGTCTATACAGTCTTTGTGCAGGCACAGAGAACTTTCATTGAGTAGGGCTCCTCTTGTGGACTAAAGGAGGAACTGACATGAGAACAAAAAGTGAGGAGCCTGAAATTGGTCTTTGATACATCCTTTTCTATGGCCAATGTTATTGTATTAAGTTGTTTTTATAGATCTCCATGTTGTCCCCTTCCGGGAATTAAACATACATGTTATGCTGACAACACAAAAGGGAATGTAAAGAGGAATGAATTAGACAAGCTTTGATCTTCTTCCACCACATTAAATTAGCATATTCAGTATCCCCTTTCCATTTCCTGTATGTAGCAATGTATGACGCGTTGGGCCAGTGTCACACCCTGACCATAGTTTACTTTGTATGTTTCTATGTTTTCGTTGGTCAGGGTGTGATCTGAGTGGGCATTCTATGTTACATGTCTAGTTTGTCCAGTTCTATGTTCGGCCTGATATGGTTCTCAATCAGAGGCAGGTGTTCGTCATTGTCTCTGATTGGGAACCATATTTAGGTAGCCTGGTTTTCACTGTGTGTTTGTGGATGATTGTTCCTGTCTATGTGTTTTCACCAGATAGGGCTGTTTAGGTTTTTGTTACGTTCTTTATTTAGTAGTGTTTGTATTGATTAGTGTTTTACGTTTGTTTATTAAAACATGGATCGCAATCTACACGCTGCATTTTGGTCCGACTCTCCTTCTCACCAAGAAAACCGTTACAGCCAGTAACCGAAAGGTTCCCCAGTAGGCCGTCATTGTAAATAAGAAAGTGTTCTTAACTGACTTGCCTAGTTCAATAAAGGTTCAATAAAAAATATGAACTAAAATACTGCCTTGCTGAGACCAGACCTCACGCTATAATCAGCTTACCTCTGATACATTGTGAATGAGACGTCATGCAGAACAACTCCAACGTTTTTCCCTCCTGTATAGCAGAGGAACAGGAAGTTATAAAGCTCTAAATCTCATCCTCATCACCATCCACAAAGGTTCAAAATCCTTTTACTGGTCATTGTCCCGCTCCAGTCCGATCAGCAGCGATGTCAAATCTGACCATAATACCATCAGATATCCAAATATCCAATCCCAGGTGCTTTCATCCCATTATGAATACAATGGCTCTTATGTGTTTGACATTGGATTAGAACGCGTACATCTAATGGCAAGATTAGATTCTGTCCCTGAGCTGAATCTGACCTCATCTGCTATTTAGTTATCTAGTACTTGTTATTAGTATCAGTCTCAAATTAGAGAGTGGAACGATAACAGCCACTGAATTAACTGATTCTCTACTAAAATATACCATTGTGTGGAGGTGGACAATGTTAAGTCTATAATACATAGCAAAATGACTTTGAAAAAATTGATTGTGGGGTTAAAAGGTTATCAGAACAAAGCAAGGACCAATGTTGTGTTTGGTGTTCACATTGTGAGTATAGCCAGGCAGTGGGTTCTTAGGAAATACAGTACACAGTGTCAAGTCCTTTCACACATGTTCCTTGTCTTATGAGTGCTACCTTACCAACACTCATTGCCTCTCTGCCTGCCTATCCACTCCCTCATTGTGTCTCTCAAAGGACATGTCTTTGTCTAAGATGGAGGAAACACCTAGCTAAGGTTGATGGTGAACAGTAGGCCCAAGGGCCAGGAGGTCTTGGGGTTCAAGTTTCTAAGTTTGGTGGTAAGTTCCATAGTAGTAGGTTCAAGAACCAGTGAAGATGTCCTCCTCGCTCTTCACACTGATCATATGAGGCTGGGAGGTACATGAAATTCAACTACCACTTAGTGGAATAACAAGGGCCTTCATGGATTCACAGAAACCCCAGTAAGTCATACAAGCAAAGCGCTGCCCTCTTGACAACAATACTCACCAACAGACAAAAGGGACTTTTTCGTCTTCGCTGTCAAGATAACGCATGGAATGTCTATTGTAAAGCCATGAACTATTGTACACATACTGCGAGTTCCTCTGTGTTTGTGGGCCCTGGCAGACACACACAAAGGAAGGGTTTACTCTCTCGTCTTAAGAAGCTGCCTGCGCTGCATCCCAAAGGGCAAAGAGGATGGCTCTGAAGGAAACAAAAGCTTTTCAAAACGCTTCTGATGGCCAGGACCAAAGACTTCACTTCAGAATGAAAAAAAAGAGCAGATAAAGAGAGAGAATGAGCTAAATAAAATAATGAAATCATAAAGTGTGAGTAAACAAGTCAAGCAAGGAGAGGAAAAGTGGAGATGAGAGGTAGCATCTCAGCCACATCCAAGATGTCTTCGGCGTCTTCGTTATCCATGAGCCCAGACGAGTAGAGGTTATCTCGTCTGAGAATTGCCTTTTTTGGAGCAGGGGCCAACAGGTGTTAGTGTCATGCGAGGAGACAAGAGTCGTCACAGCAAAGGCAGCTGAGTAGTGTGAAGCGATAACAACTTGAAAAACAAAGGAGTGTTTTTTTCTTCTTCTCGGGCCTGGTGACAAACACGCAAACCGCGTATGGTCGCCTTCGTTTCTCCGGCACAAAAGGTGTGCGTGTGGTTGTAGCCCCAAGTTCTTTGCTGTAAAAAGAACCTGCTAAGAATTTGTCTGTGCTGTGTTTAAGGATCATTTTCAGACCAATACTAATTAGTGTTAAAAAAATGGCGGTGACAGTTGTGGTCATGGAGGCGGGGGTTTAGGTAACAGTTTGAGTTTGCACCATGTTTCCGAAACGCTGACCTTTTGTCACCTGTTATTAGAGCAGGAAGTCATCTTCGGCAGTGTGTGTGTGTGTGTGTGTGTGTGTGTGTGTGTGTGTGTGTGTGTGTGTGTGTGTGTGTGTGTGTGTGTGTGTGTGTGTGTGTGTGTGTGTGTGTGTGTGTGTGTGCGCGAGTGTGTTTGCGCCACATACTAAAAAACTATTTTTCGCTTATTTCTTTTAGTTAGAGCTTTTCAAATGTAAGCAATGTTCCCCCGCTGTTTGTAACCATATTTTGGCACAAAGCCCCCATTCACGCCCACTACTGATTTCTCACTCAAATGACAGATTCCCATCTTTGTTGTTTTCTGTTTCATCAGCTTGCTTTCTGTCTCTTGTGCCAAATGTGTACACATATCAGCAAAGACAATTTTTTATGTAATTTCCCTACTGCAGCTCTGCAAAACCTAACAACATGTTAATATCCGGGTCTGTCTTACCTGCTCAAGCATTCCTACATGTGGTTTAGCCATTATTGTACACTCTCAACAGTAAACCATATGCTGCATAACTGTGAACATGCTAACCAAGTTACCAATTGGAAACAACATGATTTTATTCAAGCTAGGTTACCATGGAGCTTAGACAAGATAGTGTACAGTAGATATGTGTCTGTTTGCTGCCTTACAGGCACTTTGTGTTGACAGCCTGCATGATAAAGGCTATTTTCACTTCACAGTATTGGTGGAAAAGGCTTTTGGCCTATGAGTTATGTCCAGAAATTATGTGTATATGTGACAAGGCAATATATTTACAGGAAACACCTTTATCTGATTGTAATTTTGAGGGGGAAAGGCCCAATTCTTATTGTCAGACAACCAGATACAAGCTACCATCGATAAAGCATGGAGGGACTCTGAAGGTGTCTAAGTTAATGTGTGTGTGTGTGTGTGTGTGTGTGTGTGTGTGTGTGTGTGTGTGTGTGTATGTGTGTGTGTGTGTGTGTGTGTGTGTTTGTGTGTGTGTGTGTGTGTGTGTGTGTGTGTGTGTGTGTGTAATATGGTCTGAGACATAATCAAACTGTATACTGTGTAGTACCTGTATATACTGTAAAACCTGTATGTTTTGAACCAAATACAAGTATTTTTTTCCTGAAGCAGTTCATGTTAAATTATAATTTCTTCAACCACTATATAGTGGTTGCTACAGTAAATGGCGTATATTGGTGACCACACCACACTGATAGAATTATAGTCAAACACTAGCACTATACTACTTAATGAATAACAGCATTCAATAACAACATGCCACAGTTTTCACACAATTTAACAATGTTCTAATTCAAATGGAGCTCCTTTTTGGAAGATTATCCTAATAGCCATTTGATAAAATTGAGCATGCAGGTAGAATGGAGATAGCCTGCTGCCATCGCTCTTCTGCTTTGCAGGGAGAAAGTGGCAATATGCAATTCTACTACAATTAGAGCCTGCTGGGTTTCATCAGGCATGGGTATCTCTCGCCCGCCTCTCTCTGTATGGCTGTCTTTCCTATGAAAGGCAGAAACCCTGAGATCTGTGGACGCTCAGACAACATGCAGCAAACACTCCCACGTTGTTGTCGCCTAAACCAGTGTGCCTCTTAGTGACATGTGTACAGTAAACGATAGCTCTCAGTTGTGATTTTACTCAATTCTCCTTTTTTAAAAACGTAGTTCTGTCTAAAAGACACCTGCTGAAAGTAGAGTGTTTAAAGTGTTTGAGTTTTTAACAGATGTAAGGGAGTGGGAGACCAACAGGAAATACTGGTTGTTCTGATCAAATTATATGATACGTTGTTGGTTTTTGTTTTGTATTGCAACACAAAGCTGTGTTTTGGAATGTAAAATAGGTCATAATATTCTGCTAATACTTTTTCAGTATATCGTCTGCATGGAATTCCAGGGCTATCCCACAACCAATTACAGTATGTCATTATTTAATGGGGTTTTTCTCAATAAAGCCTAAGCTAATCATTTATTTCCTCTACACTAGCTTAGCCACTGTGTGAGAGCCTCTGTGTTACAAAACCTCCACACACATGCTGTCACAGTTAATGGAGGAAGCAATCACATATTTCAGGATCCACAACCAGCGGCATTTGGGCCCCCCAAGTTTTCTGAGCGGAAATAATAATAATAATAATAAAATAAAATAATTGAATACAGATCTCTGATTTTTACATAAAAGACTGTAAAAACACATCAGCTCTAAGAGATTTTAATTTTGGAAATCTGTCACAAAGTATTCCCACACACAAAAGAGAAATATATGTGATCATATGCAGATAAATATAAGCAAGGTTTGAAATGATTACGTTTTATGTATTATATATGTTTGTATATTTACAGTCTGCATAATTATTTGTAATTATGTTCTGTAATATTTTAAGGGATATGAGTTGTGTTAAAAAATCCAACAAGACATTTGATGAATGTTCAACCATTGTTCCTGGAAATGTAACCAGCCACCTACTTCACTGGAAGGGAAAATCAAAAGAAATAAGCTATTTGGAGTGCTGGGTGTGGTAGCGTTTTAAATGGAGTAATTAATAGTGCTCTCAAATATCTCCAGAACTTATTAAGGACGGGAAGTCACTTACAAAGAGCCACTTGAATAGCAATCAAAGATTTGACTAATTTAATAGCTCATTCGAAGCTGTTATACAGGGTTAACTGAACAGGCACATTTCAGCAGTTACAGAACGAGGTCCCACAGACAAATAAAGGACTAGTATGTGGTCATTAAACCTTTATTCCTCATTATGTATACCCTTTACATGCACAAATGGCTTGCAGTTTTGCACTGCACAGATTCAATTGAATTTAGATTCATGAATTACCTTAAAACAAGCAGTGAGATTTAAGTAACCACTAACTATATTCCACATAGGTCATTTGTAATGAAGGAAAAAGATAAAACCATATGCCAAAAAATATGTGAACCAAATTAAGACTTCTGTGTAGCAATTTCAAAAGTAACAAAGCAGAAACAAAAAAAATCTAAAGAAAGAAATTTAGACCTATTTATGTATGTAAATATGAATTTAGATTTTATTAAAGCAATATATGCAAGAGTGAATTCACTGTGTCACTGTCTCTCTCATCTACACACACGTTTATGTGTGAAAGTTGTTAAAGCCATATTTTCAACAACAAAAAAGACATTGACTTGTACAGAGCGATGTAAAATGTTTTAAGCCTACAGTCATGATTTATTTGAGGATCACAGATCTTTACTCTCCATATATGTACTATACAGTAAATAAGTACATGTTACTTATGTGGTGTTTTTAAAACTTGATACTCATGATACTCTGAAACTGTTTGTGGAAATAAAAGTCACATTTTAGACTGTAGACATTACTTGGGATATGCAGTAGTGGAAATGCAAATGCTTCATTCAATCAGAAAAATCCTCAGAACATTCGATTTTATGATTTTGCCAAACAGCGTCTGCTGAGGATATGCATAAATTACTCCGGTGGACTAATTCCACAAAGAGACAGGGGGATTGTACAGTAGACGAAAGTCAGATGAAAAACAAAACAGCACCAGAGACAAAACAGAACCTTCAGAAAAAAGCACCAGAGAAAAAACAGCACACAAAACAGCACCAGAGACAAAACAGCACCCGAGACAAAACAGCACCCGAGACAAAACAGTACCAGGGACAAAACAGCACCCGAGACAAAACAGTACCCGAGACAAAACAGTACCAGGGACAAAACAGCACGAGAGACAAAACAGTACCAGAGACAAAACAGCACCAGAGACAAAACAGCACCAGAGACAAAACAGCACCAGAGACAAAACAGTACCAGAGACAAAACAGTACCAGGGACAAAACAGTACACCAGAAACAAAACAGTACCAGAGACAAAACAGTACCAGGGACAAAACAGCACCAGAGAAAACAGTACCCGAGACAAAACAGTACCAGAGACAAAACAGCACCAGAGACAAAACAGCACCAGAGAAAACAGTACCCGAGACAAAACAGTACCAGGGACAAAACAGCACCCGAGACAAAACAGCACCGGAGACAAAACAGTACCAGAGACAAAACAGCACCCGAGACAAAACAGTACCCGAGACAAAACAGCACCAGGGAAAAAACAGCACCAGAGACAAAACAGCACCAGAGACAAACAGTACCCGAGACAAAACAGTGCCAGGGACAAAACAGCACCAGAAAAAAACAGTAACCGAGACAAAACAGTACCCGAGACAAAACAGTACCAGAAACAAAACAGCACCAGAGACAAAAACAGTACCCTAGACAAAACAGCACAAGAGACAAAACAGCACCAGAGACAAAACAGTTCCAGAAACCGCAGAAAAAATGGCAGTATGGAGGTGGTTGGAATGAATGTTCAGAAGCTCAGTGTTTTTAAAACTGGGAGACACTCACCCCGTTTTAGGCTTGATCCATCGGTCTCACACAGAAAGGAGAGGATGAATAGACATATATATCTATAATCCTGATTTCGTCTGTCTCGCACGTCTCTGCATCGTGCATCTGTGATTAAATATCATTTTTCGGCTCAGTAAATATAAATATATATATATATATTTATATATATATATATAAAAAAGTATTTAGTCAGCCACCAATTGTGCAAGTTCTCCTTAAAAAAGATGAGAGAGGCCTGTAATTTTCATCATAGGTACACTTCAACAAGGACAGACAAAATGAGAAAAAAAAATCCTAAAATCACATTGTAGGATTTCTTATGAATTTATTTGCAAATTATGGTGGAAAATAAGTATTTGGTCAATAACAAAAGTGTATCTCAATACTTTGTTATATACCCTTTGTTGGCAATGACAGAGGTCAAACGTTTTCTGTAAGTCTTCAAAAGATTTTCACACACTGTTGCTGGTATTTTGGCCCATTCCTCCATGCAGATCTGCTCTAGAGCAGTGATGTTTTGGGGCTGTTGCTGGGCAACACGGACTTTCAACTCCATCCAAAGATTTTCTATGGGGTTGAGATCTGGAGACTGGCTAGGCCACTCCAAGACCTTGAAATGCTTCTTACGAAGCCACTCCTTCGATGCCCGTGTGTTTGGGATCATTGTCATGCTGAAAGACCCAGCCATGTTTCATCTTCAATGCCCTTGCTGATGGAAGGAGGTTTTCGCTCAAAATCTCACGATACATGGCTACATTCATTCTTTCCTTTACACGGATCAGTGGTCCTTAGCCCTTTGCAGAAAAACAGCCCCAAAGCATGATCTTTCCACCCCCATGCTTCACAGTAGGTATGGTGTTCTTTGGATGCAACTCAGCATTCTTTGTCCTCCAAACACGACGAGTTGAGTTTTTACCAAAAAGTTATATTTTGGTTCCATCTGATCATATGACATTCTCCCAATCTTCTTCTGGATCATCCAAATGCTCTCTACCAAACTTCAGACGGGCCTGGACATGTACTGGCTTAAGCAGGGGGACACGTCTGGCACTGCAGGATTTGATCCCCTGGCGGCGTAGTGTGTTACTGATGGTAGGCTTTGTTGCTTTGGTCCCAGCTCTCTGCAGGTCATTCACTAGGTCCCCCCGTGTGGTTCTGGGAATTTTGCTCACCGTTCTTGTGATCATTTTGACCCCACGGGGTGAGATTTTGCGTGGAGCCCCAGATCAAGGGAGATTATCAGTGGTCTTGTATGTCTTCCATTTCTTAATAATTGCTCCCACAGTTGATTTCTTCAAACCAAGCTGCTTACCTATTGCAGATTCAGTCTTCCCAGCCTGGTGCAGGTCTACAATTTTGTTTCTGGTGTCCTTTGACAGCTCTTTGGCCTTGGCCATAGTGGAGTTTGGAGTGTGACTGTTTGAGGTTGTGGACAGGTGTCTTTTATACTGATAACAAGTTCAAACAGGTGCCATTAATACAGGTAACGAGTGGAGGACAGAGGAGCCTCTTAAAGAAGAATTTACAGGTCTGTGAGAGCCAGAAATCTTGCTTGTTTGTTGTTGACCAAATACTTATTTTCCACTATAATTTGCAAATAAATTCATTAAAACAAAAACAATTCATCCTACAATGTGATTTTCTGGATTTGTTTTTCTCATTTTGTCTGTTGAAGTGTACCTATGATTAAAATTACAGTCCTGGTGGGAGAGCTTGCACAATTGGTGGCTGACTGAATACTTTTTTGCCCCACTGTATTTACAGTTGAAGTCTGAAGTTTACATACACCTTAGACAAATACATTTAAATTCAGATTTTCACAATTCCAGACATTTAAAACTAGTTAAATTCCCCGTCTTAGGATCACCACTTTATTTTAAGAATGTGAAATGTCAGAATAATAGCATAGAGAATGATTTATTTCAGCTTTTATTTCTTTCATCACATTCCCTGTGGGTCAGAAGTTTACATACACTCAATTAGAATTTGGTAGCATGGCCTTTAAATTGTTTAACTTGGATCAAATGTTTCGGGCAGCCTTCCACAAGCTTCCCACAATAAGTTGGGTGAATTTTGGCCCATTCCTCCTGTCAGAGCTGGTGTAACTGAGTCAGGTTTGTAGGCCTCCTTGCTTGCCAACTCTTTTTTTCAGTTCAGCCCAAAAATGTTCTATAGGTTAGAGGTCAGGGCTTGGTGATGGCCACTCCAATACCTTGACTTTGTTATCCTTAAGCCATTTTGCCACAATTTTGGAAGTATGCTTGGGGACATTTTCCAATTGGAAGACCCATTTGCGACCAAGCTTTAACTTCCTGACTGATGTCTTGAGATGTTACTTCAATATATCCACGTCATTTTCCATCCACATGATGCCATCTATTTTGTAAAGTGTAGCAGTCCCTCCTGCAGCAAAGCACCCACCACAATATGATGCTGCCACCCCCATGCTTCACTGTTGGGATGGTGATCTTTGGCTTGCAAACCTCTCCCTTTTTCCTCCAAACATAACAATGGTCATTATGGCCAAACAGTTATATATTTTTTAACCGTAGTCTGGCTTTTTTTGTGGTGGTTTTTGAGCAGTGACTTCTTCCTTGCTGAGTGGCCTTTCAGGTTATGTTGATATAGGACTAGTTTTACTGTGGATATACTATTGTATATCGTACTATTGTTTGTACAGATGAATGTGGTACCTTCAGGCATTTGGAAATTGCTCCCAAGGATGAACCAGACTTGTGGAGGTCTACATTTTTAGGGGCTGATTTCTTTTGATTTTCCCACGATTCCAAGCAAGGAGGCACTGAGTTTGAAGGTAGGCCTTGAAATACATCCACAGGTACACCTCCAACTGACTCAAATGATGTCAATTAGCTTATCAGAAGCTTCTCAAGCCATGTCCTAACCGACTTGCCAAAACTGCAGTTCGTTCACAAGAAAAAAAAAAAAAAAAAAGTTTTAATGACTCCAACCTAAGTGTATGTAAACTTCTGACTTCAACTGTGTGTATATATATATATATATATATATATACACACACATATATATATATATATATATATATATATATATATATATATATATACATATGCATACATACATACAGTAACAGACAAAAGTTTGGACACATCTACTTTTTCTTAATTTTTTATTATTTTCTACATTGTAGAATAATAGTGAAGACATCAAAACTCTGAAATAACACATATGGAATCATGTAGTAACCAACAAAGTGTTAAACAAATCCAAATATATTTTATATTTGAGATTCTTTGCAGTATCTACCCTTTGCCTTCATGACAGCTTTATTTTCTCTCAACCAGCTTCATGAGGTAGTCACCTGGAATGCATTTCAATTAACAGGAGTGCCCTGCAAAAAGTTAATTTGTGAAATTTCTTTTCTTTTTAATGTTTTTTAGCCAATCAATTGTGTTGTGACAAGGTAGGGATGGTATACAGAAGACAGCCCCTATTTGGTTTAAAGACAAAGTCCAAGTCCATAGTATGGCAAGAACAGCTCAAATAAGCAAAGTGAAACAACAGTCCATCATTACTTTAAGACACGAAGGTCAGTCAATTCAGAACATTTTAGTTGCAAAAACCATGAAGCGCTATGATGAAACTGGCTCTCATGAGGACCACCACAGGAAAGAAAGACCCAGAGTGAGACACGTCTCACCATCAACTGTTCAGAGGAGACTGTGTGAATCAGGCCTTCATGATCGAATTGCTGCAAAGAAACCACTACTAAAGGACACCAATTAGAAGAAGAGACTTGCTTGGGCCATGAAACACAAGCAATGGACATTAGACCGGTGGAAATCTGTCCTTTGGTCTGATAAGTCCAAATTTGAGATTTTTGAATCTTACCTCTGTCTCTTTGTGACACGCGAAGTAGGTGAACGGATGATCTCCGCATGTGTGGTTCCCACCGTGAAGCACAGACGAGGTGTGATGGTGTGGGGGGTGTTTTGCTTGTCACACTGTCAGTGATTTATTTAGAATTCAAGGCACACTTAACCAGCATGGCTACCACAGCATTCACAATATCTTTTGGTTTTCAACAGGACAATGACCCAACCCACCTCCAGGCTGTGAAAGGGTTATTTGACCAAGAAGGAGAGAGAGGTTTTTTTTAACCTTGATTTTATTTTTATTTTTTACTAGGCAAGTCAGTTAAGAACAAATTATTATTTACAATGACGGCCTAGGAACAGTTGGTTAACTGCCTTGTTCGGGGGCAGAGCGACAGATTTGTACCTTGTCAGCTCGGGAATTTGATCTTGCAACCTTCCGGTTACATGCTGGTTTGAATTAGTGCTGCATCAGATGACCTGGCCTCCACAATCACCCGGACTTAACCTAATTGATATGGTTTGCGATGAGTTGGAACTCAGAGTGAAGGAAAAGCAGCCAACAGGTGCTCAGCATATGTGGGAATTCCTTAAAGACTGTTGGAAAAGCATTCCAGGTGAAGCTGGTTGAGAGCATGCCAAGAGTGTGCGAAGCTGTTATCAAGGCGAAGGGTGGCTACTTTGAAATATCCAAAATATATATTGATTTCTTTAACACTCTTTTGCTTACTTCATGATTCCATATGTGTTATTTCATAGTTTTGATGTCTTCACAATTATTCTAGAATGTAGAAAATAGCACAAATAAAGAAAAACCCTTGAATGAGTAGGTGTGTCCATACTTTTTACTGCTACTGTATATTTGTTCTCTAAAGCTATAGCCTAGTTTCATTCTTCGCACATAACTGTGATGCACTGACACCCGCAACTAGCTGGTGCATCTGCCTGTATGGGGGCGTGTGTGTAAATCTCTATTCCTGTACATCCATTAGTAATGCCTTGCATTTCTAGCTATGCCTTCCAAACATGTTCTCATGTAATCGTATTTTTTATACTTATTTTGTGTCTGTTGTCTATGGAGGCTGGGGGTGTTTTGCATTGAGTACAGTGGGGGGATATTGGAGCCGTTTGCTATATCTGTGCATGAATGTAGATGGCTATGATAGACGCATGGTGTATGCTGGGCTGGCTCCTCCTCACTTCTACCAAAACTAGCATTAAAACCAGCAAGGCGGTTTATTTTGTGAAAGGCGAGATAAGTTCCATTTTCCCCACTCCCTCCCCTTCTTCCTCCCTACATCTATCCTTCTCTCTCTCACCCACTCTCTCTCCCTCTGACACAAATCAGCACGCTTAGAATAAACTGCATAAGTTATCAGCTCCTTGGAAAGCAATGTAAAAGAGGAGAGTAAAAAATAAAGAAAAGAGCGGAGACTTCTATCACTTAATGAAAAATAGCTTCCCTTTTGGACAGAACTTCATAGGCTGCAATCAAGCCACGGCCCGCTCGTCTTGACGTGCAATCGAGGCAAATCAAGTCAGCATCTATTAATAATATTTCCCTGGCTCCTTTCATTCCAGCGCATGTCCTACGACTGTCAAGCCTGTGATGGAGCACTGCCTTTATCTCACCCTCGGCCTGCTCTGTCACAGTGATAAACAATTCTAACAAGAATCAGAATAAAGATCTTCCCAGTAGACTGCAGGAGATAGAGGCCTTTTTTTCTCATTTTCTAGATGGCAAAATGTAATCTAGTGCCTGGGCCCTTCTTCCTACCCCCTCCCAGCCCACGCCTCCTCTACCCTTCTACCCCCCCTACCCTTCTACCCCCCCACCCCATCCCACCCTCTTTTTTCTCAAGCGTCACATTCAAAGAGATGCAAATGTATCAGAGCTGGGACCTGATCGACTCGAAGCACAGCGTGAATGTCAAAGCGCAGGCTTTAGAACCTGAGACACCTCAGACTCTCTCTCTCGCTCTCTCCCTCCCTCCCATGCTCTCTCTCTCTCCCTCCCTCCCTCCCATGCTCTCTCTCTCTCTCCCTCCCATGCTCTCTCTCTCTCTCTCTCTCTCTCTCTCTCTCTCCCTCCCTCCCATGCTCTATCTCTCTCTCTCACTCTCCCTCCCTCCCATGTGCTCTCTCTCCCTCCCATGCTCTCTCCCTCTCTCCCTCCCATGCTCTCTCTCTCTCTCTCTCTCTCTCTCTCCCTCCCTCCCTCCCATGCTCTCTCTCTCGCCCTCCCATGCTCTCTCTCTCTCTCTCTCTCTCTCTCTCTCTCTCTCTCTCTCCCTCCCATGATCTCTCTCTCCCTCCCATGCTCTCTCTCTCCCATGCTCTCTCTCTCTTTCCCATGCTCTCTCTCCCATGCTCTCTCTCTATCCCATGCTCTCTCTCTCTTTCCCTCCAATGCTCACTCTCTCTCCCATGCTCGCTCTCTCCCTCCCATGCTCGCTCTCTCCCTCCCATGCTCTCTCTCCCTCCCATGCTCTCTCTCTCCCATGCTCTCTCTCTCTCCCATTCTCTCTCTCTCCCTCCCATGCTCTCTCTCTCCCTCCCATGTGCTCTCTCTCTCTCCCATGCTCTCTCTCTCTCCCATGCTCTCTCTCCCTCCAATGCTCTCTCTCTCTCCCTCCCATGCTCTCTCTCCCTCCCATGCTCTCTCTCTCCCTCCCATGCTCTCTCTCTCTCCCTCCCATGCTCCTTCTCTCTCTCTCTCTCTCTCCCTCCCATGTTCTCTCTCTCTCGCTCTCCCTCCCTCCCATGCTCTCTCTCTCTCTCTCTCTCTCGCTGTCTCTCTCTCTCCCGCCCTCACATGCTCTCTCTCTCTCCCCCATGCTCTCTCTTTCTCCCATGCTCGCTCTCTCCCTCCCATGCTCTCTCTCCCTCCCATGCTCTCTCTCTCCCTCCCACGCTCTCTCTCTCCCTCCCACGCTCTCTCTCTCTCTCATGCTCTCTCTCTCTCCCATGCTCTCTCTCTCTCATTCTCTCTCTCTCCCTCCCATGCTCTCTTTCTCCCTCCCATGCTCTCTCTCTCCCTCCCATGCGCTCTCTCTCTCCCATGCTCTCTCTCTCTCTCTCCCATGCTCTCTCCCTCCCATGCTCTCTCTCTCCCTCCCATGCTCTCTCTCTCCCTCCCATGCTCTCTCTCTCCCTCTCATGCTCTCTGTCTCTCTCCTTCCCCTGTGCTCTCCCTCTCGCTCTCTGCAGAGACAGTCTAATGAGTAGGAGGACCGAGATGGAGGGTATGTGTTGCGCTGCCGCGTCTGTCCGGACAACTGCCCTCTCTTTCGTTAACACACTGACAGGAAAAACCATGGAGGCACCATATTGACACAATCATGGAACCAGTGACGGGGCTCTTTTCTGCATAGGTTGCATATTCTGACACCCAAGGAGTGTATTAAGCCTTAGGTGTTTTCTGTGTGGTATTTCTCAGTAAATGTGAATAAGCAGTTGCATTTAAATTTTTATCAAATCAATTGATGTAAATATTATTTCAGAATTTTTCATTTGAATATGCATCTTAGTTTCAATGCACATTCATTTCCGTCCTACTCTTTCAGTAATAGCAGTAACCTGACAGTTTCCTATAACAATTTTTTCAGTAGTAGTAGTAACCTGACAGTTTCCTGTAACAGTTCTTTCAGTAATAGTCATATAGTTTGCCCTATAAAAACATCTTTATATGTCAACTCTCTATCCTGACAGCAGCTCTGACAGGTCCACTTGATGAAGGTGACCAGGGTGAGAACTAAGGACAGACCTGAGGACAGAGCCTATGTCCCAAACGGCACCCTATTCCCTATTTAGTGCACTTCTTTTGACCAGGTATGGCTCTGGGCAAAATTCATGCACTATATAGTCAATAGGGTACCATTTGGGACAGACAGAGTTTCAGGGCGAGCGGAGAGTAGCGGTGGGGTTTCTGTCTCATCAGAGGTAATAGGAGGTGACAGGCTAGAAAGCAGACCCTGAGTCAATGAGGTGAGAATCCATTGATCCAGTGAGCTGTGTGAAAAGCCTGCTGTGAGGAGGTCAGCAAGGTGGCAGGTCACTGTCAAGGTGATAAGTGCTATTAAATAGGTCCATTGCAGCTGTTTTTATCCCCATTTCAATCAACTTCTGGGTAACAACGAAGTAGCTTACGGTGATTGTCTTCAATTAAAACGGTCAAAAAGAAACTAAAATAACTTATTGACAAAGAGAATTTCTCAAAGAAGAACTTCGCAAGAATTCAGGTAGGACTGTCTGCGAGTGGTCTGAGTGGGGAGAGAAAATGAAAACTAGCTGTTATTGTCAGAGAGGTTTGGAACTCTAACTAATTTACTGCCAAAACATGCAGACATTTTCATGAGGGTCTTTTCAAACAGCTCTTACACTAAAAGGGCATTATCATTTTTACAATGTCATCTGAACCTTATATTGTGAAATATATATAAAGCACAGCAGCATCATGTTTTTGACTGCACTGGGCCTTTAAGCTACATGTTACATGTTCTGAATTGAGGTAGCTATTTGGGGATAGTGAGCTGTGTGTAAAGTTATCAGTTAGCCTATGTATAAGAGCTCAAGGCGAGACCCAGATACAGACACGGGAGGCAGTTGATTTGAGTCTTGATATTCATTAAACAATCCAAAATGGGTAGGCAAGAGAACGGTTGTGGTCAGGCAAAAGGTCAAAACCAGTTCAGAGACCAGGAGGTACAGAGTGGCAGGCAGGCTCGAGGTCAGGGCAGGCAGAATGGTTAGGGAGGCGGGTTCAGAGTCCAGGAGGTACAGAGTGGCAGGCAGGCTCGAGTTCAGTGCAGGCAGAATGGTCAGGCAGGTGGGTACGGAGTCCAGAAAACAGGCAAGGGTCAAAAACCAAGAGGACTAACAAAAGAGAATAGATGCAGGAGTACAGGGAAAACTGCTGGTTGACTTGAAAAGCATACAAGACGAACTGGCACAGAGAGACAGGAAACACAGGGATATATACACCAGGGATAATAAGAGACACCTGGGGGGTGGAGACAATCACAAGACAGGTGAAACAGATCAGGGTGTGACACTGAGTTAATTGGCTGATTCAGTCAAAATCCTTGAGATATATACAGTATACACATATGTATTATTTGACACACTGGATTGAATATGGTGTATTACTGTGTGCAAGATTATTTCACGTTTAAAAAAAATAAAAAATACTGTGTTGTAATGGCATGTTGCAAATAAGTAGCTATATCTGCACTGTATTTGTAAATTGCATCACCCTGTGCTATCAATGGGTGTTCAAATTAAATATATTGAGCTTTACAGTACATGATACAAGGTGAAAGTGTTCAAAAGAACTCTTGTACTGTGTTTGTACAGTAGTCTCTCCTTACTCTGTAAAAGGGCACTCACTCCACAGAAATAAAATGATTAATCTTTCAATGATTCACACATCCACTCTATGTGTTTCCTCTGAGCACTCTACCACCCACCTGTTTCTATTTCCTGTTTCTGATGCAATGATTCACACATCCGGTCCATGTGTTTCCTCTGAGCACTCTACCACCTACCTGTTTCTATTTCCTGTTTCTGATGCAATGATTCACACATCCGCTCTATGTGTTTCCTCTGAGCACTCTACCACCCACCTGTTTCTATTTCCTGTTTCTGATGCAATGATTCACACATCCGCTCTATGTGTTTCCTCTGAGCGCTCTACCACCCACCTGTTTCTATTTCCTGTTTCTGATGCAATGATTCACACATCCGCTCTATGTGTTTCCTCTGAGCGCTCTACCACCCACCTGTTTCTATTTCCTGTTTCTGACTCATTGAGTGTATTTATTTTCTTATATTCATAGCATGGAAAAAACACTTGCTACAGTAACACTGTGTGTCCGGATACATATTCAATCCAAAGTAACCCACCATGATCCAATGATACTTTATCGTGCAGGATGTAGCCTCAGGTAACAGTGGCCAGGAGGTAAGATGGATGAGGTGTGAATGTGTTGGTGGCAGGCAAAGTGAAAGCCATGGATGTAGTGACAGTCGGAGGAAGAGAGGGGGACGGTGAAGGAGCAGATGGAGGGAGGGAAGGAGGGAGGATGAAAGGCTACTCAACACACCGGACAGATGAGGGATGAGACTAGGGAGAGGAATGAGTGAGTGATTTGTTAGATGGAAGGAGGGAGGAGTCTGCAATGGGAGCAGGAGGATGAGGGTTAGATATGGGGTACTGTGGGTGTCTCAGAGTTCCTATGCCTGGGGGGTCCCACCCCACCTGCCTCCCTGCCCGTCCGCCCCACTCCCTTTCTCTTCCTGTCTCCCTCCAACCCTTCCGTGACAGCTCCACACTCCCTTGATCAGTAGAGCCGGGGATCGTGCATATAATCCATCCCACGTGCCTGATGCATTTTTAATTGTATGGAAGGGGAGAGGAGGAGCGGGAAATGGAGGACAGGGGACAGACATTGAGCTCTATGGTGGCTAGTGGCTCGGCCATGTAGGCAGAGCAGCGTAACTACATGGGCACACATCCCTTGTAATGCCAGTTAAGTTAGGTGGCTATCTCCGGTGACATTCCCCCCCAGCTTCCATCCAGCCTTTTGTGTCTGTCAGTGCTGTTTGATTTACAGTATAATTCCTTCACCCAATCCAACACCTATCTTTATGGCATGACTGACAGACACAACATGGCATGACTGACAGACACAACATGGCATGACTGACAGACAGACACAACATGGCATGACTGACAGACACAACATGGCATGACTGACAGACACAACATGGCATGACTGACAGACACAACATGGCATGACTGACAGAGAAGCTTAAAACTGGAAGGCTCATAATCCATCAATATTATGTTAAATTAACGTTTATTTAGCGTATGCAGAGAATACAGTGGGATGTATACAGGAACATAACATTGCGTTGTACCATGTACTATTGAAGTAACAATAGTTTTTTTTTAATTCCCAATGTCAACCTATAATGCACAGGATAGTTTGGACCTGTTGAACTGAGGAAACAAAGTCAGCCATAGATGATGACGAATCTCTAAACCCTTCAGCTGAACTATTTGCAAGGCCATCAGCAGTGTTCATGTGACATTCTACTTGCTATACCAGAAACAAACAAAATCGCGCATCAGCCATTGAGCATTGAACCTCTGTAGCAGGGCCATAAGGATGCATTGAGGTCATATTGGCTCTGATGACCTCCTAGTAGGGGATGAAAGGTGTTAACCAGGAGCAGCACATATCAGTTTGTGGCCTGGAGCGCTGGACCTGGCAACAGGTTCGTCTTTCCAAGCGGCTCTGTGGCAAGTACCGTCCTCCCGTGATCTGCTGCGGCACCATGTGGTTTTTCCTGGGAGCTATCTGTATATGTCCTGTCTTGTACGTGAGTTTTATTTCAATTCTAAAAGTGTTCAGTTGTCGTTGTAATAGTCCCATTATTTTTTTTAAACATTCACTTTAAATTGTGAATTACAGTATGTGTATTTTTACATAGAGACTTATGAGGTCTTTTTTTATCCTGCAGCAAATAGTCCCAGTCATTCATGGTTCTGTTACTCCAGCAGTATTGATGCTGATGAAAAAAATAAAAAAAATGTATTGAAATCACTTATTAGCACAAGTGTCAATGGCCTTTCCAAACCAAGTTTTCATAGTATTGCTTCTAACTCAATGTCTCTGTATATTCATTTCTCAAGTTTCATCAGTAAAAGGTCAAATACTTGCAACGAGCGTAATGTCTGTCATTCTGTATGAACAAACGTTTCCTATCAAGCCCTTTGCACTGATGTTCCTGGAGAAACTCTTGCTTGGTTGGTAGTGGGACAGGAGGGATGAGTCTGAGTATTTGGGGATTGTTGTCACAGTGTGGGAAAACACAAAACAAATGACCTCAGTACAATGCAAAGTCATATTCTCATATACACCCCACTCTATTTGGGGCAGCAGGTAGCCTAGTGGTTAGAGCGTTGGGCCAGTAACCTGAAAGATGGCTAGATCAAATCCCTGAGCTGACAAGGTAAAAATCTATTGTTCTGCCCTGGAACAACTGTTTCTAGGCCATCATTGTAAATTACAATTTGTTCTTAACAGACTTTCCAAGCTTTAAAAGAAAACATATTCAGTGCATTAGTCAAATAAACATTACATGATCAGAAGTATGCTCATCGAATGTCTCATTCCAAAATCAATGGCATTTATATGGAGTCGGTCCCACCTTAGCTGCTTTAACCCACACTCTTCTGGAAAGGTTTTCCATTAGATGTTGGAACATTGCTGCAGGGACTTGCTTCCATTCAGCCCAAGCACATTAGTGAGGTTAGGAACTGATGTTGGGCGATCAGGCCTGGCTCACAGTCAGCATTCCAATTCATCCCAAAGGTGTTTGATGGGGTTGATGTCAGGACTTTGTGAAGGCCTGTCAAGTTATTCCACACCAATCTTGACAAGCCATTTCTGTATGGACCTCGCTTTGTGCATGGGGGCATTGTCATACTGAAACATGAAAAGGGCCTTTCCCAAACTGTTGCCACAAAGTTGAAAGCACAGAATTGTCTAGAATGTCAATGCATGCTGTAGATTTGTGATTTCCCTTCAGTGGAACTAAGGGGCCTTGCCCGAACCACGAAAAACAGCCCTAGACCATTATTCCTCCTCAACAAAACTTTACAGTTGGCACTTTGCATTCAGGCAGGTAGCATTTACCTGGCATCCACCAAATCCAGATTTGTCCGTCGGATTGCCAGATGGTAAAGCATGATTTATCCCGCCAGAGAATGCGTTTCCACTGCTCCAGAGAATGTGTTTCCACTGCGATGTGATGACCTGACTTATTGAAAGGTGGCATCCTATGACTGTGCCACATTGAAAGTCTCTGAGCTCTTTTAAGTAAGGGCATTCTACTGCCAATGTTCATCTATTTATTTATTTTATTTCACCTTTATTTAACCACGTAGGCCAGTTGAGAACAAATTCTCATTTACAACTGTGACCTGGCCAAGATAATGCAAAGCAGTGCAACAAAATCACAGTTTCACATGGGATAAACAAACATACAAACGTCAATAACACAATAGAAAAATCTGTAAACAGTGTGTGCAAATTATGTAAGGAGGTAAGGCAATAAATAGGCCAATAATGGCAAAGTAATTACAATTTAGCAATTTACACTGGAGTGATATGTACTGATGAGGATGTGCAAGTAGAAATACTGGTGTGCAAAAGAGCAGAAAAAAACAAACAAAGGGCAAAACAAGTCAATAAAACAAAATGGGGATGAGGTCGGTAGTTGGTTGGATGGGCTATTTACAGATGGGCTGGGTACAGCTGCAGCGATCAGTAAGCTGCTCTGACAGCTGACGCTTAAAGTCAGTGAGGGAGATACAGTGGGGCAAAAAAGTATTTAGTCAGCCACCAATTGTGCAAGTTCTCCCACTTAAAAAGATGAGAGAGGCCTGTCATTTTCATCATAGGTACACTTCAACTATGACAGACAAAATGAGAAAAAAAATCCAGAAAATCACGTTGTAGGATTTTTAATGAATTTATTTGCAAATTATGGTGGAAAATAAGTATTTGGTCAATAACACAAGTTTATCTCACTACTTTGTTATATACCCTTTGTTAGCAATGACAGAGGTCAAACGTTTTCTGTAAGTCTTCACAAGTTTTTCAAACACTGTTGCTGGTATTTTGGCCCATTTCTCCATGCAGATCTCCTCTAGAGCAGTGATGTTTTGGGGCTGTTGCTGGGAAACATGGACTTTCAACTCCCTCCAAAGATTTTCTATGTGGTTGAGATCTGGAGACTGGAAAGGTGGTATCCCAGGACCTATTATGAAAATTACAGACCTCTCTCATCTTTTTAAGTGGGAGAACTTGCACAATTGGTGGCTCACTAAATACTTTTTTGACCCACTGTAAGTCTCCAACTTCAGTGATGTTTGCAATTTGTTCCAGTCATTGGCAGTAGAGAACTGGAAGGAAAGGCAGCCAAAGTAGGTGTTGGCTTTGGGGATGACCAGTAAAATATACTAGCTGGAGCGCGTGCTACGGGTGGGTGTTGTTATGGTGACCAGTACACTGAGATAAGCTGGAGCTATACCTAGCAAATACTTAGATGACCTGGAGCCAGTGGGTTTGGCGACGAATATGGTGACGAATAAGCCAACGAGAGCATACAGGTTGCAGTGGTGGGTAGATTATGGGGCTTTGGTGATAAAGCGGATGGCACTGTGATAGAATGCATCCAATTTGCTGAGTAGAGTGTTGGGGGCTAATTTGTAAATTACATTGCCGAAGTCAAGGATCGGTCGGATAGTCAGTTTTACGAGGGTATGTTTGGCAGCATGTGTGAAGGAGGCTTTGTTAAGAAATAGGAAGCCAGTTCTAGATTTAACTTTGGATTGGAGATGCTTAGGGATAGGGAGCAAGTATTTCACGTCCGGATGAAAAGCGTGCCCAAAGTAAAGTTCCTGCTACTCAGGCCCAGAAGCTAGGATATGCATATACAGTGCCTTGCGAAAGTATTCGGCCCCCTTGAACTTTGCGACCTTTTGCCACATTTCAGGCTTCAAACATAAAGATATAAAACCGTATTTTTTTGTGAAGAATCAACAACAAGTGGGACACAATCATGAAGTGGAACGACATTTATTGGATATTTCAAACTTTTTTAACAAATCAAAAACTGAAAAATTGGGCGTGCAAAATTATTCAGCCCCCTTAAGTTAATACTTTGTAGCGCCACCTTTTGCTGCGATTACAGCTGTAAGTCGCTTGGGGTATGTCTCTATCAGTTTTGCACATCGAGAGACTGAAATTTTTTCCCATTCCTCCTTGCAAAACAGCAAAACAGAATACTTTCGCAAGGCACTGTATATAGAAAACACTCTGAAATTTCTAAAACTGTTTGAATAATGTTTATGAGTATAACAGAACTGATTTGGCAGGCGAAACCCCGAGCACAATCCATCCAGGGAAAACATTTTTTGAGGTCAATCTGTTTTCCATTAGTTTTCTATGGAAAGACCTTTTTAATAGGAATCTGCTTGCAGTTCCTATGGCTTCCGCTAGATGTCAACAGTCTTTAGAAATTGGTTGATGTTTTTCTTTTAAGAAATTAAGAAATAGCCCTGTTCTTTCCATATGTCACTCCAGGTGGACTCAAGTCTTTTAGTGCGCTCGACCTGGAACGCGCTTCACTTTGTTTTTCTCCGGTATTGAACACAGTTTTTCCCGTCTTAAATTTGATCAATTATTTACGTTTTAGGATACCTAAGGTTGGATTAGGAAAGTTGATTGAAATGTTTGGACCAAGTTTACAGGTAACTTATTAGATATTTTGTAGTCATGTTGGGCGAGTTGGAAACGGTGTATTTTCTGAATCAAACACGCCAAATAAATTGACATTCTTTATTGGTGATATGAAGAAGGAATTTATCGAACAAAAGGACCGTTTGTGATGTTTCTTGGACATTTTGAAGTGCCAACAGAAGAAGGTCTTCAAATGTGAGACATGAATTTTATCATTATTTCTGACTTTTGTGTAGCATCTGCCTGGTTGAAATATGATTTCCATGTGTTGGTATGTGGGGCGCTGTCCTCAGATAATAGCATGGTCTGCTTTTGCCGTAAATCCTTTTTGAAATCTGACACTGCGGCTGGATTAACAAGAAGTTAAGCTTTATTTTGATGTATTACACATCTATGTTTTGTGAATTTTTATTATGAGTATTTCTGTTTTTGAATTTGGCGCACTGCAATTTCACTGGATGTTGTCAAATCAATCCCGTTACCGGGATTCGAGCGGGAAGGGATCACTAAGAAGTTAATGTGAGTCTGGAGGGAGAGTTTAAATACCTAGGTGTCTGGCTAGACTGTATAGTTGTCCACATATTCTAAGTCAGAACCAACCAGAGTAGTGATGCTAGTCGTGCGGGCGGGTAGCGATTGGTTGAAGAGCATGCATTTAGTTTTACTAGCATTTAAGAGCAGTTGGAGGCCACAGAAGGATTGTTGTGTGGTGTTGAAGATCTTTCGGAGGTTTGATAGCACAGTGTCCAAAAGGGCCAGATGATGTCGTCTGCTTAGAGGTGGATCAAATAATCACCCTCAGCAAGAGCGACAACATTGATATGTGTCGAGAAAATGAGTTGGCCCGAGAATTCAACCCTGTGGCACCCCTATAGATACTGCCAGAGGTTCGGACAACAGGCCCTCCGATTTGACACACTGAACTCTATCTGAGAAGTAGTTAGTGAAACAGGCGAGGCAGTCGTTAGAGAAACCAATGCTGTTGAGTCTGCCGATAAGAATACGGTGATTGACAGAGTCGAAAGCCTTGGCCAGGTCGATGAAGACTGCTGTACAGTATCGTCTTTTATCGATGGCGGTTATGATATCTTTTAGGACCTTGAGCGTGAATGAGGTGCACCCGTGACCAGCACGGAAACCAGATTGCATAGCGGAGAAAATACGGTGGGATTCAAAATGGTTGTTGATCTGTTTGTTCACTTGGCTTTCGAAGACTTTATAAAGGCAGGGCAAGATGGATATAGGTCTGTAACAGTTTGGGTCTAGAGTGTAGGGCTTGGGCCAGTTGCTGTAGGGGGTGCAGAGCTGTTGCCCGGGGTTGGGGTAGCCAGGTGGAAAGCATTGCCAGCCGTAGAGAAATGCTTATGGAAATTCTCAATTATCGTGGATTTATCAGTGGTGACAGTGTTTCCTAGTCTCATTGCAGTGGGCAGCTGGGAGGAGGTACTCTCATTTTCTATGGACTTTACAGTGTCCCAAAACTTTTGGGAATTAGTGCTGCCAGATGCAAATTTCTGTTTGAAAAAGCTAGCCTTTGCTTTCCTAACTGACTGTGTATTGGGTCCTGACTTCCCTGAAAAGTTATCGTGGGGACTATTCGAACTATGGAGATTGCATGTCTGTGTGCTCGATTTTATACACCAATCAGCAATGAGCGTGACTGAAATAGCCCAATCCACCAATCCACTAATTTGCTTTTGAACATATAGTGTAGGTTGATTTTGATGTGATAACATAATATTGATAGGATATGAGTAAATTATAGTGAGAACTTACGCACCATTTCTTAATTGAAAACCATCAATGAATTGATGTTTGATAAACTACTGGCCATGGTCTCACTTGAGAGAGAAGGTAGGTAATATAATACATTTTTGTGGGGGGGGGGGGGGGTACTTTTATTTCACTTACATGTGTGTAATGGAAATGTATTTCTTACAAATCCCAACTCCCCTTGAGACACCCGCAGGGTCACAGTCACCATTGTAAAGCACCCCTAAAGTAATTAGGGTTAAGTGCCTTGCTCAAAGGCACAGCTCTTGTATTCGAACCAGCGACCCTTCAGTTACTGACCCAACTCTCTAAACACGAGGATACCTGTCACCCCCATATACTGTCAATGGTCTCACATGAAAGAGAGGTAGGTAGGTAAGATTCTAACTCAATGTAATTGTATATTCATTTCTCAAGTATACACAAAATACATGTAACAAGTGTAATGTCTGCCATTCTGTACGAACACAAGTTTCCTACCAAGCCCTTTGGTAGATGTTCCTGGAGAAACTTTTGCTTGGTTCGTAGTGGGACAATTCTGAGTCTTGTCACTTCAATAGTACAAGGTGCAATGCAATGTCATATTCCCCACTGTATCCTGTGCATATGCCAAATAAACATTGATTTTGATAACAACATATGGATAGAATTTGAGTACATTATAGTCAGAACGTTTGTGATTTCAACCATCAATTCACTAACAATGCTTTGTTGATTAAAGCCAAATTAGTCAGTGTCACAACAGTGTCCTTTACATACAGTGCATTTGGAAAGTATTCAGACCTCTTGACTTTTTCCACATCTTGTTGTGTTACAGCCTTATTCTAAAATGTATTAGGGACTTGGAGGGACTGGGAGACTAGTCAGGATGAACGGAGCAAAGTACAACGAGATCTTTGATGAAAACCTGTTCCAGAGCGCTCAGGACCTCAGACTGGGGTGAAGATTCACCTTCCAACGGGACAACGACCCGAAGCACACAGCCAAGACAATGAAAGAGTGGCCAAGCCAGATCGAACATCTCTGGAGAGACCTGAAAATAGCTATGCTTCGACACTCCCCATCCAACCTGACGGAGCTTGAGAGGATCTGCGGAGAGGAATGGGAGAAACTCCTCAAATACAGGTGTGCCAAGCTTGTAGCATCATACCTAAGAAGACTCGAGGTTGTAATTGCTGCCAACGGAGCTTAAACAGAGTACTGAGTAAAGGATCTGAATACTTATGTATATTTTTTTATTTCAATACATTTGCAAAAATTCTTCAACCTGTTTTTGGTTTGTCATTATGGGGTATTGTGTGTAGATTGATAAGTGTCACACCCTGACCTTAGAGATCCTTTTAATTCTCTATTTGGTTAGGTCAGGGTTTGACTAGGGTAGGCAATCTATGTTTTCTATTTCTTTGTTGGCCTAGTATGGTTCCCAATCAGAGGTAGCTAGCTGTCTATCGTTGTCTCTGATTGGGGATTATATTTAGGCAGCCTTTTCCCACCTGTTGTTTGTGGGATCTTGTTTTTGTGTAGCTGCATGTGAGCAGCCCAGAACGTCACGTTTCGTTTTCTTCTGTATTGTTTTTCATATTTATTAAACATGTGGAACTCTATGTATGCTGCACCTTGGTCCATTCCTTCAGACGATCATGACAGAAGATCCCACCACAAACGGACCAAGCAGCGTGCCCAGGAGGAGCAGGGATAATAGAACAGTGCGAGGAGGGATACCGGAAAATTGAGTTGGCGAGGAGTATGCGGCAACGCAGGCGTTTGGAAGAGCGTGTCACCAGTCCTGTGCAATCTGTGCCGGTCCCACGCATCAGGCGTCCAGTGCGCCTTCCCAGTCCGGTGCCTCCTGTGTCTCCTCCTCGTACTCTCCCTGAAATATGTGTCCCCATTCCGGTACGTCCTGTGCCTGCTCCCAGTACTCGTCCTGATGTACGCCTCCACAGGCCAGTACGTCCTGTGCGTGCTCCTCGCGCTCGCCCTGAAGTGCGTGTCACCAGTCCGGTGCAACCTGTACCGGCCCCACGCATCAGGCCTCCAGTGCGCCTCCCCAGTCCAGTACGTCCTGTGCCTGCTCCTCGCACTCGCCCTGAAGTGCGTGTCACCAGTCCGGTACCACCAGTGCCGGCCCCACACACCAAGCTTCCTGCGACGACCCCTTGTTTGGAGCCTCTTGCGACGGTTCCCAGTCCAGAGCCTCCAGCGAGGGTTTCCAGTCTAGAGCCTCCAGCGAGGGTTCCCAGTCCAGAGCCTCCAGCGAGGGTTCCCAGTCAAGAGCCTCAGAGAGGGTTCCATGTCCAGAGCCACCAGCGAGGGTGCCCAGTCCAGAGCCTCTAGCGAGGGTTCCCAGTCCAGAGCCTCCAGCGAGGGTTCCCAGTCCAGAGCCTCCAGCGAGGGTTCCCAGTCCAGAGCCCCCAGCGAGCGTTCCCAGTCCAGAGCCTCCAGCGAGGGTTCGCAGTCCAGAGCCTACCGCGAGTGTTCCCAGTCCAGAGCCTCAGCAAGGGTTCCCAGTCCAGAGCCTCAGCGAGGATTCCATGTCCAGAGCCTCCAGCGAGGGTGCCCAGTCCAGTCTGTAGCGAGGGTTCCATTTCCGGAGCCTCCAGTGAAGATCCATGGCCCGGAGCCTCCAGTGACGATCCATGGCCCGGAGCCTCTAGAGACGATGCAAGGTCCGGGGCCTCCAGCGACGGTTCCCAGTCCGGAGCATCCTGCAACGGTTCCCAGTTCGGAGCATCCGGCGACGGTTCCCAGTCTGAAGCCTCCGGCGACGATCCACGATCCGGAGCCCATGGCGACGATCCACAGTCTGGTTCCTCCAGTGATGATCCATGGCCCTGTTCCTCCGGTGACAATCCACGGTCCGGAGCCTCTAGAGACGATGCAAGGTCCGGGGCCTCCAGCGACGGTTCCCAGTCCGGAGCATCCTGCAACGGTTCCCAGTTCGGAGCATCCGGCGACGGTTCCCAGTCTGAAGCCTCCGGCGACGATCCACGATCCGGAGCCCACGGCGACGATCCACAGTCTGGTTCCTCCAGTGATGATCCATGGCCCTGTTCCTCCGGTGACAATCCACGGTCCGGAGTCTCTAGAGACGATCCAAGGTCCGGAGCCTCCAGCGACGGTTCCCAGTCCGGAGCATCCAGCGACGGTTCCCAGTTCGGAGCGTCCGGCGACGGTTCCCAGTCTGGAGCCTCCGACGACGATCCACAGACCGGAGCCTACGCCGACAATCCACAGTCTGGTTCCTCCGGCGATCATCCACGGCCCTGTTCCTCAGGTGACAATCCACGGTCCGGAGTCTCTGGCGACATTCCACAGTCCAGAGCTGTCTGCGACAATCTACGGTCCAGAGTCCCCGGCAACGATCTACGGTCCGGAGTCCCCGGCGACGATCTACGGTCCGTAGTCCCTGGCGATGATCCACTGTTCGATTCTTCCAGGGATGATTCACGGTCTGGAGCTTCCGGCGATGATCCCCACACCAGAGGCGCCACCAAAGTTGGCGGAGCCAAGAGCAGAACGAGGTCTGCGTCCCGCACCGGAGCCACCACCGAGGGTAAATGCCCACCCGGACCCTCCCCTATAGGTTCAGGTTTGCGGCCGGAGTCCGCACCTTTGGGGGGGGGGGGGGGGGGGGGGTACTGTCACGCCCTGACCTTAGAGATCCTTTAAACTCTCTATTTGGTTAGGTCAGGGTGTGACTAGGGTGGGGAATCTATGTTTTATATTTCTTTGTCGGACTGGTATGGTTCCCAATCAGAGGCAGCTGTCTATCGTTGTCTCTGATTGGGGATCATATTCAGGCAGCCTTTTCCCGCTTGTTGTTTGTTGGATCTTCTTTTTGATTAGCTGCCTGTGAGCAGCCCAGAACGTCATGTTTCCTTCTTTATTGTTTTTGGTGAGTTTAATTTTTATTAAACATGTGGAACTCTACGTACGCTGCGCCTTGGTCCATTCACTAAGACGATCGTGACAATGAGGGGGGGGGGGGGGACGATTTAGTCCATTTAAGAATAAGGCTGTAACGTAAAAAAATGTGGACAAAGTCAATGCGTCGGAATACTTTATGAATGCACTGTATGTAGGATGTAGTGTTGTTCTATAACCAGTGTAACATGTGTTATGCTAATGTACATCCTATGACTTGATGGCCCATAGTCCACCAATATGTTATGCAGATGAGCCATTGTTTACTTGACTGACCACACTGGGTATTCATTCAGTCATTCTAGTGGGTAGTTCACAGTAGGGAGGAATCAATGCTGTACATAGGCAGGCAAGCTGCTGAACTGGAAAACATAGCTAACTATTTTGGTCGATTACAAACATAATAATTATTGAATCACAAAGCATAAGAGAAAATGCATACAGTATTTCTTACTTCTTTTTATAACGACACAGGATGAGACCCAAACACAAACACATGAGGCAGATGGTTCGAGTCTCTGATATTTATTAATATACAAGGGGCAGGTCGAGCACAGGCAGAAGTTTGTAAACCAGGTCAGAGTCAGATGGGTACAGGACGGCGGGCAGGCTTGAGGTCACGCAGAAAAGGTTGTAACCGGGAGGACAAGAAAAACAGTAGAGCGGAAAAACATGTTGGTAGGCTTGATGAGACGAACTGGCAAGGGAAAACAGAAGCCACTGGTATAAATACACAGGGATAATGGGAACAAATTGGAGACACCTGGAGAGGGTTCGAGACAAGCACAAGGCAGGTGAAACAAATCAGGGTGTGAAAGTTTTTCAGTGTTGGGGTTTGGACAACCACAACTTGTACAGCATATGGTTAATTTGAAATCAGATTGTCTCCACTAGTATCAGCCTGTGAAATGCTTGTTTATGTGATATTACTGTACGGTCAACAATCTGCATATCTAAAAAGACATTGGACATCTTGTGGGGTTTATGCTGTGTAGCTACATGATGCTATCGTTAGATTCCCTTGAGTGCAAAACAGTCTGAATACAGAAGATGTTAGCTAGCTTGAACATTGAAGGATAGCAGCTAACATAGCTAGCAGGCTTAAAACTCTACCCAACACTTACCTAAAGCTACCAGTCCATGACAACGGTGGCCATTTCTAAGTCACTCTTTCAAAATGTATTCCAATGATTATCCGGTTCCTTGATTGGTCATGAGCAGCCTTTTTCTAGCTTATTTTTATCTTTTGGGGTCGAGTTGTTCCAAGAACCGAGAATAACGCTTGTTGACTTCATCTGCTCTGTTTTTTTCTGGTGGCTGTAACGTTAGGTTACAAGTGACATTCACTACCTCTTCAGCTCCGGGGCAGCAGGGTCATTCGAGTAGGTGGGATTAGCGCTAAGTCACACCTTGCCCAGAAGGCCAGCACAAGGTGGCTCAGTGCTCAACCAAAGTCACACGTTGCCCAGAAAGCCAGCCCAAGGTGGCTCAGGGCTCAACCAAAGACACACCTAGCCCAGGAGGCCAGCCTATGGTGGCTCAGGGCTCAACGCCCCTGTTTTCATTCAAAGTGAAAACACTACAGAAGAAGTGGGGTGGCATAGGGTCACTCACAACCTGCGTATTCCTGTTTTAATAAAAATGACAGTATATTGTCACCCAAGACAAATGCAGACAATATTTCATAATTGTTTTGGTGCAGCAGGTTGTATGTTTCTTTCAGTCCTGTTTACCACGTAGCCATGGAAGCTAGAATAACAACGTCATTTTTTTGCCAGAGAACTGATATTTTCATTTGGGTCTAAATTGCCAGCTGGATAATTCCTGTGGTACTGCATCTACCATGTCAACCTCCGAGGACAGAGGTCTCCATCAAATTGCTGCTCTCCTCTCCATGCATATTAAAGAAACTTGTCATCTGGCCGTTAGATGGGAGCACAACAGATAAGAGGCTGGGGCCCTCCAGGGCAACTCTCCCTGAGCCTTCAGAGTGCTGAAATTATAACAATAAAAATGTCAAATATAGAGGAAACTGCTTGGTTTTAGAGTATTTTGCATAAAAGCCAGTGCTTTTATATTGCCTACACTGAAAAGACAAATAGGCAATTCATGGGAAGTGAAAAAGACACTAGAAGTGGAACAAAAGAGGGAGAGAAAAAAATCATGTGATATGATTGCCATTAAGGATTGTATGCGTTCTGAAAAGACACCATTCAGCAAAAGTGTAGAAAGTTTTTTCTTTTAGTTTTTGATAAATTGAATTCAAGTTCATAGTGTGGACTTGAACTGCTTACCATAGACCATATTTTACAATGAGAACATTAATCAATGCATTTTCACAATGCTTCGGAAACACTATCCATCCACCTACTGAACACATGCTATACCTTCGGGTACCTGCCAAAATAAAGGAAACACTTGAGTAAATGAGGGATACAAATTATATTGAAAGCAGGTGCGTCTACACAGGTGTAGTTTCTGACTTAATTAAGCAATTAAAACATCCCATCATGCAGAAATGCAGAGTTGCCCATTATTTTGGCTACCATGGCTAGGAGAGATCTCAGTGACTTTGAAAGAGGGGTCTCGAAGGAGCATAGGTTGTTTATTTTTAAAGGGGGGAGGCATGTTTGTGTGTCTCAATCACCAGATCTCAACCCAAATGATCACTTACAATGGCAAGAAAAAGTATGTGAACCCTTTGGAACTACCTGGATTTCTGCATAAATTGGTCATCAAATTTGATATGATCTTCATCTAAGTCACAACTATTTTTGTTGTCTATATTGAATACATCATTTAAACATTCAGTGTAGGTTGGAAAAATAATGTGAATCAGTAGGCTAATGACTTCTCCAAAAGGTAATTGGAGTCAGGAGTCAGCTAACCTGTCGTCCAATCAATGAGACGAAATTGGAGATGTTGATTACAGCTGCCCTGCCATATAAAAAAACACTCACAATATTTGAGTTTTCTACTCACAAGAATAATTGTCTGATGTGAACCATGCCTCGAACAAAAGAGATCTCAGAAGAACTAAAATTAAGAATTGTTGACTTGCATGAAGTTGGAAAGGGTTACAAAAGTATCTCTAAAAGCCTTGATGTCCATCAGTCCACGGTAAGACAAATAGTCTATAAATGGTGAAAGTTCAGCGCTGTTGCTACTATCCCTAGGAGTGGCCTCCTGCAAAGATGACTGCAAGAGCACAGAGCAGAATGCTCAATGAGGTTAAGAAGAATCCTAGAGTGTCAGCTAAAGACATACAGAAACCTCTGGAACATGGTAACATCTCTGTTGACGAGTCTATGATACGTAAAACACAAAACAAGAATGGTGTTCACACCACAGATGAAGCCACTGCTTCATTGCTGCACGTCTGAAGTTTGCAAAAGTGCACCTGGATGTTCTACAGCGCTACTGGCAAAATATTATGTGGACAGATGAAACCACAGTTAAGTTGTTTGGAAGGAAAACACAACACTATGTGTGTAGAAAGAAACGCACAGCTCACCAACATAAAAACCTTATCCAAACTGTAAAGTATGGTGGAGGGAGCATCATGGTTTGGGGTTGCTTTGCTGCCTCAGGGCCTGGATTTAATATCATCAATGGAAAAATGAAATCCCATGTTTATCAAGACATTTTGCCAGAGAATGTTAGGCTATCTGTCCGCCAATTGAAGCTACACAGAAGTTGGGTGATGCAACAAGACAACCACACAAAACACAAAAGTAAATCAACAACAGAATAGCTTCAGCAGAAGAAAATACGCCTTCTGGAGTGGCCCAGTCAGAGTCCTGACCTCAACCCGATTGAGATGCTGTGGCATGACCTCAAGAGAGCAGTTCATACCAGACATCCCAAGAATATTGCTGAGCTGAAACAATATTGTAAAGAGGAATGGTCCAAAATTCCTCCAGAATGTTGTGCAGGTCTGATCCACAACTACAGAAAACATTTGGTTGAGGTTATTGCTTCCAAAGAAGGGTCAACCAGTAATTAAATCCAAGGGTTCACATACTTTTTCCACCCTGCACTGTGGATGTTTACATGGTGTGTTCAATAAAGACATGAAAATGTATCGTTGTTTGTGTGTTATTAGTTTAAGCAGACCGTGTTTGTCTATTGGTGTGACCTAGATGAAGATCAAATTTTATGAAAAAAGTATGCAGAAAGCCAGGTATTTCCAAATGGTTCACATACTTTTTCTTGCCAGTGTATGGGAGATTCTGGATTGACGCCTGAGACAGTGTTTTCCACCACCATCAACAAAACACCAAATGATGGAATTTCATGTGGAAGAATGGTGTCGCATCCCTCCAATAGAGTTCCATAAATGTGTAGAATATATGCCAAGGCATAATAAAGCTGTTCTGGCGGCTCATGGCCCAATGCCCTAATAAGACACTTTATGTTGGTGTTTCCTTTATTTTGGCAGTTACATTAATAATTTCTCTACCAAGAAAATCAAAGAAGGTTTGTTTCTGTACTTGCACCTTGCTCTCTACCTTGCTCTCTACCTTGCTCTCTGCATGCAAAGTACATCCAGGCACCTTGAATCCAAAGTTAAACCTATACGGTGGCATGCTTATCTGCTCCAAGATTTTAAAGTTTTAAAATGTGATTACAGTAAACCTGTATCTGGCAGATAGCTCTCCACCCTCACTGCATGGATTAAACCTGCCTTCTTATGTTAATGTGTTCCTGGTGCTATCTATTTCTATGTAAGTGGAATTATTCTGTTTTATTATTATTATTATTATTATTATTATTATAAGGCATAATTTGATAGTAATACATTGACAGATCTTCCCCATATAATTGGTGACTCCTGTGTGGAACAAACTCACTACCATCTAAATATCAATTGTTTCTATATGGTTATGTTTTTTGTCTTTGTGTTACGATCAGATAACTCGTAAGTGTTAAGCTAACTTGTAAGTCTTAAGCTAACTCGAAAGTGTTAAGATAATTCATAAGTGTTAAGCTAACTCATACGTTTTAAGAGAAGTCTTGTCTTCTTAGAATATATGTACAATATATAAATATAAAGAAAGGTATGCAACTGCAAACATCAAGGAGTAGGTCTGATGGGAATCCGTGATGTCATTGACATCCCCCCCTTGACTGAGGAACAATAGAGGAGCAAAAGAAAACAAAAGAGGAAAGAACCCCCCCCACTTGTGCTCTGTCATGACATACCTGAACCACCTATTGAGATGTGCCTTTTGTTAAGTTAATCAGGTGTTAAATTAGGTGAAAAGGAGACCAGAGTGCCACTTTAAAGTAGAAACATTGATCAACTTTTTGACCCCAAAACTTCTTTGCTTCTGGAAATATCTCAGTATCCTGTGTGTACTGGAGCCAAAGCGGATTTGCAGGCAGATACATTCCACAATGCCAGGACACCAAACAGGTATTGGAAAATAGCACTCTGGAAATGGTCTGCGCCGCCATGCTGCGGTTCAACGTTCTCAGAAATTATGATTTTATAAATCCTTCAAAAAAGTATAATAACCCAGATAAGCTCTGGTTTTAAGTGATCCGAGGAATCAGTGGTTTGAGAGTTTAACATCAGCTCCTCCAGAGGTAATTCTGATGCAAATTTGTGTGAAGACAGATAAATGCCTTTGGGTGGTGAATACGGTCCAAGAGGGAGTGTTATTTATACGTTTCAGGGACAGAATCTTATCATGAGGGGAAAAAACTGAGAGAGAGAAGAGAAGTAGAGAAAAAAACAAATCCTAATCAAAACACGGCTGGCAGCTGTGCTGACTCGCCTCTTAATGGCATTGTAACGGGCTTTGCTCTATTTCACATGGGGCATCATCCCTGATCCCCCTCCCTCCCTCTTTCCTTCTTTCCATCCTTCCTTCCTTCCCTCCCTCCTTCCTTCCCTCCATGTTCCCTCAGTCCCCCACTTGTACATTTTGTGATTGGATCTTATTCCAATCACAATCTGAAGCCTGATCAGGAAAAACCACTCACTATTAGGTTGATTTCATATTTACTGTACTCACTATGAGGTTGATTTCATATTTACTCTACTCACTATTAGGTTGATTTCATATTTACTCTACTCACTATTAGGTTGATTTCATATTTACTCTACTCACTATTAGGTTGATTTCATATTTACTGTACTCACTATTAGGTTGATTTCATATTTACTCTACTCACTATTAGGTTTATTTCATAGCTACACTGTGGAATACCATTCTCTTTCCTTGCTGTTTGCATAGACAGTATGAATACAGTGCAACAGGAGGAGTTGAATTAACTTGGCTCAATCATCTTTTCCTTTTAACAGTAATGTAAAGCACTTGAGGAATATAAACGTTGATAGACACTACTTGTCACGTGTGCTCAGATCCAGATCACGCTCTCATTTGTACATAATGTAATTACAAGCTGATGTATCGTCACCTAATGCCTTTCAAATGAACTCCTCAAAATGTCCTCTTTCTAATCGGTGACTCAAAACAGAATAGAGAGTGGAATTAAAAAGTGAGAAAACAATTTATATCATTGTTTCTGATGTGATGTAGCGATCATTTTCACCTATTGTTACCCCTGCCATGCCTTTTTGATAGTGTAATACCCCCTACAGTTTCTCTTTCCTCAAAAGCCATCACTAGCCATTTTAAGATATTGCTCATAATTGCCTTGACAAACCCAGGCTTCATCTCAATTAGCACCTGAACAGGCTGTGATGGATATAATGCAGAACCGTTAGTCTGCCAGCATAATGTAGGTGATGGAAAAAATTCAATTGAATCCCTAAATGCCTGCGCCGTCCTACTTTGTTTGCTTTTTGTTTCACGGTAGTACCTTTTGGGTTTCCTAATGGATTGATGAGCCCTGCCCCCAGACGACGGGCACTATTCAACCACCCCATTGTCTCTCTCGTTCCTCTCCCGGGGGGTGCTTCTATGGGTGGTTTTTAGGAGAGGCACGGGAACGAACATGGGGGAATTAAACAGAAACATTAATGAAATCACAGAGAGACAGATTTGAGGCGTTTCATAGCCAGATTTAATTTGTAGTGGAGAGAGAGATCCTGGGGGGTAAATAAGTGTTTAAATGCAGAACAGTGTTTTAGAGACATCCAGCAGAGAGAAGGATAGGATGGGGATGAGTGTGGGACCTACCAGCTGGGTTTAGGCTAAGATCCTGAGTTGGACAATGTACATGACCAACAGGAAATGGTGTGTGTGTGTGTGTGTGTGTGTGTGTGTGTGTGTGTGTGTGTGTGTGTGTGTGTGTGTGTGTGTGTGTGTGTGTGTGTGTGTGTGTGTGTGTGTGTGTGTGTGTGTGTGTGTGTGTGTGTGTGTGTGTGTGTGTGTGTGTGAGGCTGTGTTTGAGCAGAGAGAGGTGTCTGAATGTTTTTGTGGCAGAACATTCAGTGGATGTAGGCCCAAAGGTATGTAAACATGTCACATGGGTATTCAGTATGGGTATCCATGACTATTCAGCTAAATCATATATACATTATATGTGTGTACTCCTATGCTTCTGTCTGTAATGGACACAGATAAGAGCAGGAAGCGCATACAGTACAGCCGAGCCATTATTCCGAGCCGTTATTCCAAGCAGTGCGATAGCATCTCTTCCAGACCTTCATCCTATTCCAGCGTTCCAGAGGTAATGTGTCCCAGCCTGGGGGATGAGGAATGGACTTAATGAAGTCGGACAAGCTGGAATACATGCATAAGAAAGATTTTAAATATTGATATGTCACAACGTAGCGGCATAATATCGGAGTGGCGAATTGGTTAGCGTCTGCCTTGATGGCCTGGTGCATTGAGAGAGCGGAATGGTTAGCCTCATCACGATTCGTTGTGCATTCTGTGGGAGGCGCAAACACACAAAGACAACACTTTTTGAATCGGGGGAAGTCCCCATCTCTTCGCTGTATCATGTGCAATGGGTTATTTATTATACATTTATTTTGGGACTGTGAATTATTCAGGGGCATATGTAATTAACAGCTAGTGAATTTATATCATACTGCCATGCCAACTATTAATGGAGCTTTATTAAAGAGCTTCATCAGGTGGCAGAAGGAGGCTTTCACAGGACAGGAATAAATCATTAGGTGGGTGCTTATATTCATCCTATTTGCATATCACAACTCCCCCTGAGAGAGAAGTCATGACCAGGGTCTGCCATTATCAATGGCGACCCTGGCACAATTAGGGTTAAGTGCCTTGCTCAAGGGAACCTCCACATATTTTTCACATTGTCGGCTCGGGGATTAGAACTAGCAACCTTTCGGTTACTGGCGCAACACTCTAAATGCTAGGCTACCTGCCGCCCATGATTGTGTGATCATTCACACACAGAGCCACAGGCATAATTAATGGTCAACTATCTGCACACAGGTCCCATTTCACAATATTAGACACTGAACTATGAACTTTCACCTTGTCATTGACCTTTGACCCTGACATTACATAACAACAGGGCTAGGAGTTTCTCCTGAACGTGTGATCTGACCAGGAAAACTACTTTAGCATATAACTAGGGCCCAGATTTTTATTCTGGTCAGGTCAAGTGGTCCGGCTAAACTCCTGGCCCCACCCATGAGAGGAAGTTCATTATTATGGCCTTTAAGTTGTACAATTCTGGTAATTTTCCCAAAATGTCCAGGTTTTACAGAAATCCAGGTTAGAAGATTACCGGAATCAGGAAGGAATAAATGACGGAAGTCTGGATTCCTCCTACTAGAATTTCCAGAAAACCTGAACATTTTAGGAAAGTTACCATAACTTTGCAACCCTATTTACCACATATTAAGATCAGATGAGGAGCACTTCATAGATTTGAAGGAAGAAGCATTGAGATTTGAAGAAGGCCCCAGAGCTCAACAACAACATGCCATGCCAGGCTGAAAACGAAACTAGTTCAGATCTGGGATGCTGGGGCAGTCGAGGTGCGAAGGGAGGGGAGAGATGGAAGGGGAGAGGGAGGAGGCGAGAGATGGAAGGGGAGAGAGCGAGAGGTAGGAGGGTTATGTTTAACATTGCATAAACATGAGGGACACACAAAGTTTCCATGCCGCGTAGAGTGCTCCAGCTCGTTTACTTTGAGCTTGTGGTTAAAATAAATCTTCAGGTCAAATTTCAGGCCCATCCACTCAGGCGTGGGTCAGTGTTAAATTATTCACCATGTCTGGGACAAGGGGAGAGCGGACCAGATCAAGCAACTCCGATTGATGCCAGTTATTTGCTGGAGACGCTGCGGCATCGAGTCTAAAATGTGTAAACATCCATCAATTTTCAGCCTGGCTAGAGACACTGACACTTGTTTATTTCAATCTGAATCTGACTGACTGAGACCCGGCCTCGTGGATGTTGTGAAAAATAGAATAACATGTTTCAGGCTCACTGCTTCTTGATTCC
Organism: Oncorhynchus mykiss; assembly: GCF_013265735.2. Lineage (NCBI taxonomy): Eukaryota > Metazoa > Chordata > Actinopteri > Salmoniformes > Salmonidae > Oncorhynchus > Oncorhynchus mykiss. The sequence goes on from NC_048589.1 coordinate 32,746,413, forward strand.
CTCATATGTGCATCCAAAATGGCACCCTATTATCTAGTGTAATACCTTTGACAAGAGCACTATAGGCCCTGGTCAAAAGTAGTGCACTATATAGGGGATAGGGTGCCATTTGGGATGCAACAATATACTGTAGATTAGTCAAGACGCCCTGAGCTTGAGACGACCCTTGATCTCATTAGCTGAAGTGGTAGGTTAGTTCATATAAATACTGAGTATTTCCTGTCTCTGGTTGACGTGGTGCTTACAAGGCTACGAAAGGCCACTCTGGTGTTACTTAGGTTGATATTTTTAGAGAACACTGGTAAAGCCAGAAGAGGCTGGCCACCCCTCGAAGCCTGGTCCCTGTCTAGGTTTCTTCCTAGTTTCCTGCCTTGTAGGGAGTTTTTCCTAGGCACTGTGCTTCTGCCTCTGCATTGCTTGCTCTTTGGGGTTTTATGCAGGGTATCTGTAAAGCATTTCGTGACAACTGCTGATGTAAAACGGACTTTAAAAAATATATTTGATTGAAATTTAAGTATATTACACTACAGTATGTACAGTACATATGAATGGGAGGCAAGGGCTTGTCACGTGTATAGACTAGTTGTCCTAAACCGCAGCCTAATATATTGACAAATATTTAAAATACATCAAATCAAATCAAATTTATTTATATAGCCCTTCGTACATCAGCTGATATCTCAAAGTGCTGTACAGGAACCCAGCCTAAAACCCCAAACAGCAAGCAATGCAGGTGTAGAAGCACGGTGGCTAGGAAAAACTCCCTAGAAAGGCTAAAACCTAGGAAGAAACCTAGAGAGGAACCAGGATATGTGGGGTGGCCAGTCCTCTTCTGGCTGTGCATGGTGGAGATTATAACAGAACATGGCCAAGATATTCAAATGTTCATAAACTACCAGCATGGTCCAATAATAATCAGGCAGAACAGTTGAAACTGGAGCAGCAGCACGGCCAGGTGGACTGGGGGCAGCAAGGCGTCATCATGTCAGGTATTCCTGAGGCATGGTCCTAGGGCTCAGGTCCTTCGCGAGAGAGAGAGAAAGAAAGAGAGAAAGAGAGAATTAGAGAGAACACACTTAAATTCACACAGGACACCGAATAGGACAGGAGAAGTACTCAGATATAACAAACTAACCCTAGCCCCCGACACATGAACTACTGCAGCATAAATACTGGAGGCTGAGACAGGAGGGGTCAGGAGACACTGTGGCCCCATCTGAGGACACACCCGGACAGGGCCAAACAGGAAGGATATAACCCCACCCACTTTGCCAAAGCACAGTCCCCACAACACTAGAGGGATATCTTCAACCACCAACTTACTATCCTGAGACAAGGCTGAGTATAGCCCACAAAGATCTCCGCCACGGCACAACCCAAGGGGGGGTGCGTCAACCCAGACAGGAAGATCACATCAGTGACTCAACCCACTCAAGTGACGCACCCCTCCCAGGGACGGTATGAAAGAGCACCAGTAAGCCAGTGACTCAGACCCTGTAATAGGGTTAGAGGCAGAGAATCCCAGTGGAAAGAGGGGAACCGGCCAGGCAGAGACAGCAAGGGCGGTTCGTTGCTCCAGAGCCTTTCCGATCCCCTTCCCACTCCTGGGCCAGACTACACTCAATCATATGACCCACTGAAGAGATGAGTCTTCAGTAAAGATGTAAAGATTGAGACAGAGTTTGCGTCTCTTGCATGGGTAGGCAGACCATTCCATAAAAATTGAGCTCTGTAGGAGAAAGCCCTGCCTCCAGCTGTTTGCTTAGAAATTCTAGGGACAATTAGGATGCCTGAGTCTTGTGACCATAGCGTATGTGTAGGTATGTACGGCAGGACCAAATCAGAGAGATAGGTAGGAGCAAGCCCATGTAATGCTTTGTAGGTTAGCAGTAAAACCTTGAAATCAGCCCTTGCCTTGACAGGAAGCCAGTGTAGGGAGGCTAGCACTGGAGTAATATGATCACATTTTTTGGTTCTAGTCAGGACTCTAGCAGCCGTATTTAGCACTAACTGAAGTTTATTTAGTGCTTTATCCGGGTAGCCGGAAAGTAGAGCATTGCAGTAATCTAACCTAGAAGTGACAAAAGCATGGATACATTTTTCTGCATCATATACATGTATGTAATATATGTATTAATATTTGAAATAAATATATCTAAATTCATTGCTACATTACTCATATTTGACCATATATGTCATATATATTTTAAACACGTTTTAGTAGAAGGCCAACATCCCAGAGTCGCCTCTTCACTGTTGACATTGAGACAGGTGTTTTGCGGGTACTATTTAATGAAGCTGCCAGTTGAGGACTTTTACAAATGTACTCTCGTCTTTCTGTTCTGGTTAGGCCAGTTTGCGCTGTCCTGTGAAGGAAGAAGTACACAGTGTATTACGAGATCTTCAGTTTCTTGGCAATTTGTTGCATGGAATAGCCTTCATTTCTCAGAACAAGAATAGACTGAGTTTTAGGAGAAAGTTATTTGTTTCTGGACATTTTGAGCCTGTAATCAAACCCACAAATGCCGATGCTCCAGATACTCAACTAGTCTAAAGAAGGCCAGTTTTATTGCTTCTTTAATTTGAAGAACAGTTTTCAGCTCTGCTAACATAATTGCAAAAGGGTTTTCTAATGATCAATTAGTCTTTTAAAATTATAAACTTGGACTAGCTAACACAACCTGCCATTGGAACAAAGGAGTGATGGTTGCTGATAATGGGCGTCTGTACGCCTATGTGGGTATTCCATAAAAAATCTGTTGTTTCCGGCCACAATAGTCATTTATAACATTAACAAAGTCTACCCTGTATTTCTGATAAATGTGATGTTATTTTAATAGGCAAAACATGTGCTTTTCTTTCAAGAATGATAAAAATTCTATGTGACCCCAAACTTTTGAACGTTAGCGTATATTTTAATATATAATACATAGTTCATAAAGTAATACATAGTTCATAAAATATGGTGATACACAGTACCAGTCAAAAGTTTGGACACACCTACTAATTTAAGGGTTTTTCTTAATTTTTACTGTTTTCTACATTGTAGAATAATATTGAAGACATCAAAACTATGAAATAACACCTATGGAATCATGTAGTAACCCCCCCAAAAAATGAAAGAAATCTAAATATATTTTATATTTGCGATTCTTCAAAGTAGCCACCCTTTGCCTTGATGACAGCTTTGCACACTCTTGGCATTCTCTCAACCAGATTCACCTGGAATGCTTTTCCAACTGTCTTGAAGGAGTTCCCACATATGCTGAGCACTTGTCGGCTTCTTTTCCTTCACTCTGCGGTCCAACTCATCCCAAACCATCTCAATTGGGTTGAGGTCGGGTGATTGTGGAGGCCAGGTCATCTGATGCAGCACTCCATCACTCTCCTTCTTGGCTGAAAAACAAATGATAGTCCCACTAACTCAAACCAGATGGGTTGGCGTATCGCTACAGAATGCTGTGTTACCCATGCTGGTTAAATGTGCCTTGAATTCTAAATAAATAACTGACAGTGTCACCAGCAAAGCACCCCCACTCCATCACACCTCCTCCTCCATGCTTCACAGTGAGATCATCAGCTCACCTACTCTGCGTCTCACAAAGACACGGCGGCTGGAACGAAAAATCTAAAAGTTGGACTCATCAGACCAAAGGACAGATTTCCACCGGTCTAATGTCCATTGCTCATGTTCCTTTGCCCAAAAAAGTATCTTCTTCTTATTGGTGATTTCCTCTTAGTAGTGGTTTCTTTAAAGCAATTCGACCATGAAGGCCTGATTCACGCAGTCTCCTCTGAGTAGTTGATGTTGAGACGTGTCAGTTACTTGAACTCTGTGAAGCATTTATTTGGGCTGCAATTTCTGAGGTGCAGTTAACTCTAACTGAGGTAACTCTGGGTCTTTCTTTCCTGTGGCGGTCCTCATGAAAGCCAATTTCATCATAGCGCTTGATGGTTTTTGTGACTGCAATTGAATCAACAGAGTTCTCACTGGAATAAAGACCTCCTCCATTCCTGCCATTATTGAATGAGATTGTGAAACCTCACATCTCAAAATAGGGCTACTTAATGTTAGATCCCTCACTTCCAAAGCAGTTATAGTCAATGAACCAATCACTGATCATAATCTTGATGTGATTGGCCTGACTGAAACATGGCTTAAGCGTGATGAAATTTACTGTGTTAAATGAGGACTCACCTCCTGCTTACACTAGTGACCATATCCCCCGCGCATCCCGCAAAGGTGGAAGTGTTGCTAACATTTAAGATAGCAAATTTCAATTTACCAAAAAAACCTGACGTTTTCGTATTTTCAGCATCTAGTCTAGTCATGAAATCTATGCAGCCTACTCAATTACTTTGTATAGCCACTATGTACAGGCCATATACAGCATTCCTCACTGAGTTCCTATCGGACCTTGTAGTCATAGCAGATAATATTCATATTTTTGGTGACTAATATTCACATGGAAAAGTACACAGACCCACTCCAAAAGGCTTTCGGAGCCATCATCGACTCAGTGGGTTTTGTCCAACATGTCTCCGGACCTACTCACTGCCACAGTCATACTCTGGACCTAGTTTTGTCCCATGGAATAAATGTTGTGGATCTTAATGTTTTTCCTCATAATCCTGGACTATCGGACCACCATTTTATTATATTTGCAATCGCAACAAATAATCTGCTCAGATCTCAACCAAGGATCATCAAATGCCGTGCTATAAATTCTCAGACAACCCAACGATTCCTTGATGCCCTTCCAGACTCCCTCTGCCTACCCAAGGACGTCAGAGGACAAAAATCAGTTAACCACCTAAATGAGGAACTCAATTTAACCTTGCGCAAAACCCTAGATGCAGTTGCACCCCTAAAAACGAAAAACATTTGTCATAAGAAACTAGCTCCCTGGTATACAGAAAATAAGAAACAAGCTTCCACAAAATTGGAACGGAAATGGCGCCACACCAAACTGGAAGTGTAACGTTCTGACCTTAGTTATTTTATTATGTTATTATTATATTTTATCTTTGTTTTAGTATGGTCAGGGCGTGAGTTGGGTGGGTTGTCTATGTTCCTTTTTCTATGTTTTGGGATTTCTGTGTTTGGCCTGGTATGGTTCTCAATCAGAGGCAGCTGTTTATCGTTGTCCCTGATTGAGAACCATATTTAGGTAGCCTGGTTTCACTTTTGAGTTGTGGGTGATTATTTTCCCTGTTAGTGTTTGTTACCACATGGGACCGTTTCGTTTGTTTCACTTTGTTATTTTGTATTTTTGTAGTGTTCAGTTTGTCTTATTAAAATGGACACTTACCACGCTGCAAATTGGTCCGACCTCTCTTACTCCTCATCTGAGGAAGATGACGAACGTTACAGAATCACCCACCACCAAAGGACCAAGCAGCGTGGTAACGGGCAGCAGCAGCAGCAGCAGCGATCTCAGGACTCCTGGACATGGGAGGAGATCCTGGACGGCAAAGGACCCTGGGCACAGGCTGGGGAATATTGCCGCCCCAAGGGAGAGCTGGAGGCAGCGAATGCTGTGAGGCGGCGGTATGAGGAGGCAGCACGGCAGCGCGGCTGGAAGCCCAAGAGGCAGCCCAAAACATTTATTGGGAAGGGGGCACACGGGCAGTGTGGCGAAGTCAGGTAGGAGACCTGCGCCAACTCCCCGTGCTTACCGTGGAGAGAGAGGGACCGGGCAGGCACCGTGTTATGCCGTGAGGCGCACGGTGTCCCCGGAGCGCAGTCATACCCCGGTGCGGTACATAGCAGCGACTCGTATCGGCCGGGCTAGGTTGGGCATCGAGCCAGGTGCCATGAAGCCGGCTCAGCGCATCTGGTCTCCAGTGCGTCTCCTCGAGCCGGGGTACATGGCACCAGCATGGTGTCCCCGGTTCACCAGCACAGCCCAGTGCGGGCTATTCCACCTCGCCGCACTGGCCTGGCTACGGGGAGCATTCAGCCAGGCAGGGTTGGTCAGGCTCGGTGCTCGAGACCTCCCGTACTCTTTCACGATCCGGTCTATCCAGTGCCACCTCCACGCAACAGCCCTCCGGTGGCAGCCCCCCGCACCAGGCTGTCTCTCCTTCTTCTTACTGGTGCTCCCGCCTGTCCACTGCTGCCAGAGCCTTCCCCCTGCCCAGCGCTGCCAGAGTCTCCCGTCTGTCCTGAGCTGCCAGAGTCTCCCATCTGTCCTGAGCTGCCAGAGTCTCCCATCTGTCCTGAGCTGCCTGAGTCTCCCGTCTGTCCTGAGCTGCCAGAGTCTCCCGTCTGTCCTGAGCTGCCAGATTCGCCCGTCTGTCCTGAGCTGCCTGAGTCGCCCGTCTGTCCGGAGCTGACAGAGTTGTCCGTCTGTCAGGGGCTGCCAGAGCCGCCAGTCAGCCAGGAGCGGCCAGAGCCGTCAGTCAGCCAGGAGCTACCAGAATCGCCTTTCACTCCGGAGCTGCCGGAGTCTCCCGCCTGTCCGGTGCTGCCGGAATCTCCCGACCATTCGGGACCCGTGGCTTGGGTCCACAGTCCGAGGTCAGCAGCGAGGGTCGCCGCGTTAAAGAGGCCATGGAGGTGTGTAAAGAGACCGGGGAAGGACCATGGTGGAGTGGGGTCCACGTCCCGCGCCAGAGCCGCCACCGCGGACAGACACCCACCCAGACCGTCCCCTATAGGATTAGGTTTTGCGGCCGGAGTCCGCACATTTGGGGGGGTACTGTCACGTTCTGACCTTAGTTCTTTTATTTTATCTTTGTTTTAGTATGGTCAGGGCGTGAGTTGGGTGGGTTGTCTATGTTCCTTTTTCTATGTTTTGGGATTTCTGTGTTTGGCCTGGTATGGTTCTCAATCAGAGGCAGCTGTTTATCGTTGTCCCTGATTGAGAACCATATTTAGGTAGCCTGGTTTCACTTTTGAGTTGTGGGTGATTATTTTCCCTGTTAGTGTTTGTTACCACATGGGACCGTTTCATTTGTTTCCCTTTGTTATTTTGTATTTTTGTAGTGTTCAGTTTGTCTTATTAAAATGGACACTTACCACGCTGCAAATTGGTCCGACCTCTCTTACTCCTCATCAGAGGAAGATGACGAACGTTACAGGAAGTCTTCCGACTAACTTGGAAAGACTGTACTGTGCAGTATTGAAGAGCCCTCACTGCTGCTCGGTCATCCTGTTTTTCCAACTTAAATAAGTAAAATAAGAACAATCCAAAATGTATTTTTGCCACTGTCGCAAAGCTAACTTAAAAACATCATTCCCCAAGAGAGGATGGCTTTCACTTCAGCATTAATAAATTCATGAACTTCTTTGAGGAAAAGATCATGATCATTATAAAGCAAATTACGGACTCCTCTTTAAATCTGCATATTTCTCCAAAGCTCAGTTGTCCTGAGTCTGCACAACTCTGCCAGGACCTAGGATCAAGGGAGACGCTCAAGTGTTTTAGTACTATATCTCTTGAAACAATGATGAAAATAATCATGGCCTCTAAACCTTCAAGCTGCATACTGGACCCTATTCCAACTAAACTACTGAAAGAGCTGCTTCCTGTGCTTGGCCCTCCTATGTTGAACATAATAAACGACCAAACTCACTAAAAGTGGCAGTAATAAAGCTTCTCTTGAAAAAGCCAAACCTTGACCCAGGAAATATAAAAAAATATCGGCCTATATCAATTCTCCCAATCCTCTCAAACATTTTAGAAAAAGCTATTACCTTGTAATGGTGTCAGACCGAGGCTCTGCATCTGTCCTCGTGCTCCTAGACCTTAGTCCTGCTGTTGAGATCATCGATCACCACATTCTTTTGGAGAGATTGGAAACCCAAATTGGTCTACAAGGACAAGTTCTGGCCTGGTTTAGATCTTATCTGTCGGAAAGATTTCAGTGTCTCTGTGGATGGTTTGTCCTCTGACAAATCAACTGTAAGTTTTGGCGTTCCTCAAGGTTCCGTTTTAGGACCTTCTATTGTTTTCACTCTATATTTTACCTCTTGGGGATGTCATTCAAAAACATAATGTTAACTTTCACTGCTATGCGGATGACACACAGCTGTACATGTCGATGAAACATGGTGAAGCCCCAAAATTGCCCTTGCTGGAAGCCTGTGTTTCAGACATAAGGAAGTGGATGGCTGCAAACGTTCTACTTTTAAACTTGGACAAAACAGAGATGCTTGCTCTAGGTCCCAAGAAACAAAGAGATCTTCTGTTGAATCTGACAATTAATCTTGATGGTTGTACAGTCGTCTCAAATAAAACTGTGAAGGACCTCGGCGTTACTCTGGACCCTGATCTCTCTTTTGACGAACACATCAAGACTATTTCAAGGACAGCTTTTTTCCATCTACATAACATTGCAAAAATCAGAAATGTTCTGTCCAAAAATGATGCAGAAAATGTAATCCATGCTTTTGTCACTTCTAGGTTAGACTAATGCAATGCTCTACTTTCCGGCTACCCGGAAAAAGCACTAAAAGCACTAAAATTGATTGAGTAGGCTGCATAGATTTCATGACTAGAAGCTCAAAAGATGAAAACGGCATTTTATTTTTTGTAAATTGAAATTTGCTTTCGTAAATGTTAGCAACACCTGCGCCTATGTGGGATGCTTTTGTTTCTTCTAGGTTAGACTACTGCAATGCTCTACTTTCCGGCTACCTGGAGAAAGCACTAAATAAACTTCAGTTATTGCTAAATACGACTGCTAGAATCCTGACTAGAACCAAAACATTTGATCATATTACTCCAGTGCTAGCCTCCCTACACTGGCTTACTGTTAAGGCAAGGGCTGATTTCAAGGTTTCACTGCTAACCTACAAAGCATTACATGGGCTTGCTCCTACCTATGTTTCTGATTTTGTCCTGCCGTACATACCTACATGTACGCTGCGGTCACAATTAGGCCTCCTAATTGTCCCTAGAATTTCAAAGTAAACAGCTGGAGGCAGGGCTTTCTCCTATAGAGATCCATTTTTATGGAATGGTCTGCCTACCCATGTGAGAGACGCAGACTCGGTCTCAACCTTTAAGTCTTTATTGAAGATTCATCTCTTCAGTAGGTCCTATGATTGAGTGTAGTCTGGCCCAGGAGTGTGAAGGTGAACGGAAAGGCACCGGAGCAACGAACCGCCCTTACTGTCTCTGCCTGGCCGGTTCCCCTCTCTCCATCAATTAAATTTCATTTGATTTGAAATTTTCCAGACTGACTGATCTTCATGTCATAAAGGACTGTCATTTCTCTTTGCTTTTTTGAGCTGTTCTTGCCATAAAATGTTTTTTGTTAAAAATGTAACCTTTTTTAAAAAGGTAAGTCAGTTGAAAACAAATTATTTTTACAATGACGGCACAAGGACGACACTGGGCCAATTGTGCACCGCCCTATGGGACTCCCAATCACGGCCGGGTGTGATACAGCCTGGACATGAACCAGTGACTGTAGTGAAGCCTCTTGCACTGAGATACAGTGCCTTAGACTTCGGCACCACTGATATTGACTTGGTATTTTACCAAATAGGGCTATATTCTGTTGTTGTGACGTGACTATCATTAATGTGAATACTGCTGTTTATTGAATAAATACCTGCTACATTTATTAATTACTCGATTAAACCTCTTTTGGCTAGGAGGCAGTATTTTCACATTCGAATAAAAAGCGTTCCCAGAGTAAACTGCCTGCTACTCAGGTCCAGAAGCTAAGATATGCATAGTATTAGATTTGGATAGAAAACACTGAAGTTTCTAAAACTGTTTGAACGATATCTGTGGGTATAACAGAACTCATATGGCAGGCGAAAACCTGACAAAAATCCAACCAGGAAGTGAGAAATCTGAGGTTTGTAGTTTTTCAAGTGAATGCCTATCCAATATACAGTATAAATGGGGTCAGATTGCACTTCCTAAGGCTTCCACTAGATCTCAACAGTCTTTAGAACTTTGATTTATGAAGATTTATGATAGAAACATCCTAAAGATTGATTATATACATCGTTTGACATGTTTCTACGAACTGTAATGGAACTTAGTGCCCGTGACTTAGTGCCCGTGCCTTGTGCATTTGGATTGGTGAACTAAACACGTGAACAAAAAGGAGGTATTTGGACATACAGCCATTTCCTTTCCCTCTCCTACTGAACAAGACCGTTGTGGTTGATATATTATCAATTATATATTTTAAAAACAAACCGAGGATTGATTATAAAAAACGTTTGACGTTTCTGTGGACATTACGGATATTATTTGGAATTTGTCTGCGTTGTCGTGACCGCTCTTTCCTGTGGATTTCTGAACATAATGCGCCAACAAATGGAGGTATTTTGGATATAAAAGTAATATTTATGGAACAAAAGGAACATTTGTTGTGTAACTGGGATTCTCGTGAGTGGAAACATCCGAAGATCATCAAAGGTCAACTATTAATTTGATTGCTTTTCTGATTTTCGTGACCAAGCTACCTGATGCTAAGTGTACTTAATGTTTTGTCATGCGATCAATAAACTTACACAAACGCTTGGATTGCTTTCGCTGTAAAGCCTAATTGAGACGACAGGTGGATTAACAAAAGGCTAAGCTGTGTGTTGCAATATTGCACTTGTGATTTCATGAATATTAATATTTTTAGTAATATTATTTGACTGGGGCGCTATGCTATTCAGCGGTTGCTGATGACAATTATCCCGCTTAACTTTTTATGGCTGCAGGGGCAGTATTGAGTAGCTTGGATGAAAGGTGTCCATATCAAATGGCCTGCTCCTCAGTCATAGTTGCTAATATTTGCATATTATTATTAGTATTGGATAGAAAACACTCTGAAGTTTCTAAAACTGTTTGAATTATGTCTGTGAGTGTAACAGAACTCATATAGCAGGCAAAAACCTGAGAAATTCCACTTCCTGTTTTTTTTCTAGGGGTGGCAGATTTTTAACCAAGGTCTCATTGAAATTACAGTGAGATATGGATAAGTTTTCACTTCCTACGCCTTCCACTAGATGTCAGCAGTCAATAGAACTTTGTCTGATGACACTAATGTGAGGGGGGGTCGATTGACACAGGAAATAGTAACCACAGCCATGAGTGGACCATACTTTCACCAGGCGAGTTCACAGGGGAAGGACTTGCGTTCCAACGCTCATCTGAAGTAATTCTAATTCTCCGGTTGGAACGTTATTCAAGATATATGTAAACAACATTCTAAAGATTGATTCAGTACATCGTTTGACATGTTTCTACTGACTTTCACAGAACTTTTGGACATTTCGTCATGTTATAGTGGACGCGCTTTGTGACTTTGGAATTGTTCACCAAACGCGCTAACCAAAGTAGCTAATTGGACATAAATAACGGACATATTCGAAAAAATCAAGCATTTATTGTGGACCTGGTATTTCTAGGACTGCATTCTGATGAAGTTCATCAAAGGTAAGGAAACATTTATCATGTATTTTCTGGTTTCTGTTGAATCCAACATGGAGGCTAATTTGGCCACTGTTCTGAGAGCTGTCTTAGATTATTGCATGGGTTGCTTTTTCCATAAACTTTTTTTGAAATCTGACACAGTGGTTACATGAAGGAGGGGTATATCTATAATTCTATGTGTATAACTTGTATTTTCATCTACATTTATGATGAGTATTTCTGTTGAAACGATGTGGCTAGTGAATCTAACACGCCAATGTAAACTCAGATTTTTTTATATAAATATGAACTTTATCAAACAAAACATGAATGTATTCTCTAACATGAAGTCCTATGAGTGTCATCTGATGAAGATAATTCAAGGTTAGTGATTCATTTTATCTTTATTTCTGGTTTTTGTGAATGCTATATTTTGCAGGACAATGGCTGTGCTTATTGTGGTTTGGTGGAGACCTAACATAATCGTTTGTAGTGCTTCCGTTGAAAAGCCTATTTGAAATCGGACACTTTGGTGGGATTAACAACGAGAATAGCTTTAGAATGATATAAGACACATGTATGTTTTAGGAATTGTAATTATGAGATTTCTGTGGTTTGAATTTGGCGCCCTCTATTTTCACTGGTAGTTGTCATATCGATCCCGATATCGGGATTGCAGCCATAACAGGTTAAAACCAGTTGCGACGAGCAAACCCGGATCCGGGATCCTATTTAAAGCCTCAAGCTCATTACCATAACACAACGTTAACTATTCATGAAAATCGCAAATGAAATGAAATAAATATGCTAGCTCTCAAGCTTAGCCTTTTGTTAACAACACTGTCATCTCAGATTTTCAAAATATGCTTTTCAACCATAGCAAAACAAGCATTTGTTTAACAGTATTGATAGCTAGCATAGCATTTAGCGTAGCATTCAGCGTGCAACATTTTCACAAAAACAAGAAAATCATTCAAATAAAATCATTTACCTTTGAAGAACTTCAGATGTTTTTAATGAGGAGACTCTCAGTTAGATAGCAAATGTTCAGTTTTTCCAAAAATATTATTTGTGTATTAGAAATCGCTCCGTTTTGTACATCACGTTTGGCTACCAAAAAAACCTGTATCCAGGAGTGTAATTATCCCCGCAAGCTCATTAGCATAACGCAACGTTAACTATTCATGAAAATCGCAAATGAAATGAAATAAATATGCTAGCGCTGAAGCTTAGCCTTTTGTTAACAACACTGTCATGTCAGATTTTCAAAATATGCTTTTCAACCATAGCAAAACAATAATTTGTGTAACAGTATTGATAGCTAGCGTAGCATTTAGCGCAGCATTGAGCGGGCAACATTTTCACAAAAACAAGAAAAGCATTCAAATAAAATAATTTACCTTTGAAGAACTTCGGATGTTTTTAATGAGGAGACTCTCAGTTAGATAGCAAATGTTCAGTTTTTCCAAAAATATTATTTGTGTATTAGAAATCGCTCCGTTTTGTACATCACATTTGGCTACCAAAAAAAACCGAAAATTCAGTCATCAAAACGCCAAACTTTTTTCCAAATTAACTCCATAATATCGACTGAAACATGGCAAACGTTGTTTAGAATCAATCCTCAAGGTGTTTTTCACATATCTCTTCGATGATATCGTTCGTGGAAGCCTGGTTACTTCTCTCTATCAAATAGAAAAATAGTTGCACCTGGCGTTTGCGCACCAATTTCGACACAGGACACCAGGCGGACACCTGGCAAATGTAGTCTCTCATGGTCAATCTTCCAATGATATGCCTACAAATACGTCACAATGCTGCCGACACCTTGGGGAAACGGCAGAAAGTCTAAGCTCATTCCTGTCGCATTCACAGCCATATAAGGAGACAATGGAAAACAGCACCTCAGAAATTTTGCTCATTTCCTGTTTGAAGTTTCATCTTTGTTTCGCCTGTTGCATCAGTTCTGGGGCACTCACAGACAATATCTTTGCAGATTTTGAAACGTCAGAGTGTTTTCTTTCCAAAGCTGTCAATTATATGCATAGTCGAGCATCTTCTCGTGACAAAATATTGCGCTTAAAACGGGAAAGTTTTTTTATCCAATAATGAAATAGCGCCCCCATAGTTACAACAGGTTAAGGGATGGGTAGCGTCAAGAAGTTAACTCATTAGGAATTTGGGCCACCACAAGAAATGTTGTTTCTATCGCCCACCTTAAACTCTAAAGATTAAATAAATGTATCTTACATCAACAACAGACAATTATTAATTATTACCTCATTAGTCTCCTTCTGAATGTCGCATAATTCTTCGATATCTGCACGAACCCTAAAGTGATGAATCATATACATATTGGCTTAATTATTTATTTACTAACAAAATCATCACACAGAATACGTAAACACACATAGCATAGGTTATTGATTACATACATAATACAATGAAAACAGGTCCCTAGTGGACTAACAAAAACATTACCGTTTTGGTTACACAATGGAAATGGAGGGGTAGGTAAGGAAAGGGAGTCAACTTATAGTACATACATTTGGAAACTACGCTCAGTTTAACCAGAATACTTAGCACCCTAACAACCAATCATTCGGATTAGAAATGCAATATGTATTTACGCGTAGCTGTCTTTCTCTGCTGTCTCTCTGTTGAAACCAATCGATCCGTCTATGGAAAGTGGTTTGATGTAAGTCTCTGGTTGTCCACCAGAGGTCACAATGTTCTTCTTAGTTATAGGCTTCTTCTGTCTTGGAGTGTTCGTTAGATTAGATACCTCAGGTGTACCACGCGGTGGTGAGAGGGAGCTGTTCTTCCCTCTCACCTTTGGTCAAATGTCCTTGACTACTTTACATACACAGCTGCAGACTGAATGTTTGGTCTAGTCTTTACCTTCTTTACTCGTTGAGAGTTTCAGAGGGTCAGCCGTGTAGCCACCACTCCATGTTGTCTGGTCTTGTAGTTTATATCAATTATATATTGTAAAAACAACCTGAGGATTGATTATGAAAAACGTTTGACATGTTTCTACAAACATTACGGATACTATTTGGATTTTTTGTCTGCGATGTCGTGACCGCTCGAGCCTGTGGATTTCTGAACATATCGCGCCAATCAAATGGAGGTATTTTGGATATAAAATTAATCTTTATGGAACAAAAGGAACATTTATTGTGTAACTGGGAGTCTCGTGAGTGCAAACATCCAAAGATTATCAAAGGTAAGCGATTTAATTTATTGCTTTTCTGACATTCGTGACCAATCTACTTGGCTGCTAGCTGTTTGTAATATGTTGTCTACTGAGAGAGATGTCCTTACATAAACGCTTGGTATGCTTTTGCCGAAAAGCTTTATTTAAATCTGACACGCCAGGTGGATTAACAACAAGCTAAGCTGTGTTTTGCTATATTGCACTTGTGATTTCAGGAAAATATTTTTAGTAATTTAATTTGAATTTGGCGCTCTGCGATTCAGCGGATGTTGCCAAAAATGATCCCGCTAATGGGATGGGTGCATCAAGAAATTTTAAGCACTCTGGCCTTGGAGGGCGCTCCGTCATGTTGACACGAGCTCTGAGCTCACTTGAGCATGGCTACTGACTGGGCACAAGTTTTCATGAAACAATTCTCATTTAGGAGGCTAATATCACATGGCTATCTTCACAAGAGTACTCTCATATTTAATCATATAATTTTTACAACATTTAGATGTAAACCTGATATATACAGTGTGAAAGCTCTTCAAATTACAATGTTTCCCTTATAACGTCTTCCTGATAATTTTTATGACATCACAAAATAGACATTACTTTTCCATCTCTCATCATTCCCAACATTCGGATGTTGAAATATATTGTCCAAGTGTCCATTGTTTGATGTTGAAGTGTTTGGTGGCAAGAGTCTCTTGGGAACAAAGGGATATTTACTTACTCGATACTGCAGGGAAAGAGAGAGAAAGGGAGGGGGGAGGTTGGCTATCAGTCAGTCATGTGATGAGCTGATCTGTCACCTTTGATCCTATAATGTATACCACCCTTAGCTTGTCACAACACTTCTGATTGGCTCAAATGCATTAAGAAGGAAAGGAATTCCACAAATGAGCTTTTAACAAGGCATACCTGTTAATTTAAATGCATTCCAGGTGATTACTCCATGAAGCTGGTTGAGAGAAAATCAAAAGTGTGCAAAGCTGTCATCAAGGCAAAGGGTGGCTACTCTGAAGAATCTCAAATATAAAATATATTTTGATTTGTTTAAAACTTTTTTGGTTACTACATGATTCCATATATGTCATTTCATAGTTTTGTTTAAGGATCAACTCTGGAGATGAGAAGCAGATACAGGGAGTCAACAATTAATCAGGAAACAGACAAAGACCAAGACAAGACAAGAACAGCAACAGCACACGGTTACAAAACGAAAAACGACAATTAATGCTGAAACATGGAACAGAGCGGGAAACCAGACAGATATAGGGGAGGTAATGACAAAGGTGATTGAGTCCAGGTGAGTCCAATAATCGCTGATGCGCTTGACCCTGTCAAAACCTGTAATGAGTAGGTGTGTCCAAACTTTTGACTGGTACTGTATGTGCGAGATATGTAATTAAAATCATGTCAAATGCAATTGAAAAAAAGCACACAACACAAACAATTAAGACTCAAAAATGTATTGATTCCCTTTGTGAGCTCAGAAATTCACTGGAAGGTCGCATCTGAAAAGCAAAATACAATGTACAAATTAACTCTGTTCACTTGTCATCTGTATTTGAAAATTTGTTTTTTATACAAGGTGACAGTTACCCTGAGGAAAATGGGTAAAGAGTCAGTAAAAAAATTTACAGAAGATGAAGTATTAGGTGAGAATGTGTGACTGCCTAATGAGGTCTGGCTACCTGATTTTGTCAGGCTCCAATGTTAGCAAAGGTTCGGGCTGCCCCAGGGGAAGGTTAGGTCAATTACAAGTTAGGATAACTAAATTGGTAGATTAGGATAATTAACATAGCAGGTTTGGTGAATTAACGTGCCAGGTTATGTGAATTGTATCTTGCCTATGCTGCTCTGTACCATCACTCATCCATATATCTTTATGTACATATTCTTTATCCCCTTACACTGTGTATAAGACAGTAGTTTTGGAATTGTTAGTTAGATTACTTGTTGGTTATTACTGCATTGTCAAAACTAGAAGCACAAGCATTTCGCTACACTCGCATTAACATCTGCTAACCATGTGTATGTGACAAATAAAATTAGATTTGATTTGATTTGAATTCATATGGTAGGATAGAAAACCTAGGTCAAGTCTAGGTCAAGGTCGAATGCCAAGTTAATTATTAACAAACAGATCACCGACCATTTCGAATCCCACCATATCTTCTCCGCTATGCAATCTGGTTTCCGAGATGGTCATGAGTGCACATCAGCCTCAGCTCAAGGTCCTAAATAATATCATAACTGCCATCGATAAAAGACAATACTGTGCAGCCGTCTTCATCAACCTGGTCAAGGCTTTCGACTCGGTCAATCACCGCATTTTCATCAGCAGACTCAACAGCCTTGGTTTCTCAAATGACTGCCTCGCCTGGTTCACCAACTTCTTCTCAGATAGAGTTCAGTGTGTCAAATTGGAGGGCCTGTTGTCTGGACCTCTGGCAGTCTCTATGGGGGTGCCACAGGGTTCAATTTTCAGGCCGACCCTTTTCTCTGTATATATCAATGATGTCGCTCTTGCTGCTGTTGATTCTCTGATCCACCTCTAAGCAGACGACACCATTCTGTAAACTTCTTGCCCTTCTTTGGACACTGTGTTAATAAACTTCTAGACAAGCTTCAATACCTTTACAACACTCCCTCCGTGGCCTCCAACTGCTCTTAAATGCTAGTAAAACTAAATGCATGCTCTTCATTGATCGCTGCCCGCATCCGCCCGCCCGACTAGCATCACTCACATTAAGCACCTCCAATCCAAAATTAAATCTAGAATCGGCTTCCTATTTCACAACAAAGCCTCCTTCACTCATGCTGCTAAACATACCCTCGTAGAATTGACTATCCTATTGATTCTTGACTTCAGCAATGTAATTTACAAAATAGCCTCCAACACTCTACTCAACAAATTGGATGTAGTCTATCACAGTGCCATCCGTTTTGTCACCAAAGCACCATATACTACCCACCACTACGACCAGTATGCTCTCTACGGCTGGCCCTCGCTACATATTCATCGGCAAAACCACTGGCTCCAGGTCATCTATAAGTCTTTGCTAGGTAAAGCCCCGCCTTAACTAAGCTCACTGGTCACCATAGCAGCACCCACCCTTAGCACTCACTCCAGCAGGTATATTTCACTGGTCATCCCCAAAGCCAACTCCTCCTTTGGCCGCCTTTCCTTACATTTCTCTGCTGCCAATGACTGGAACGAAATGCAACAATCTCTGAAGCTGGAGTCTTATATTTCCCTCACTAACTTTAAGCATCAGCTGTTAGAGCAGCTTACTGATCATAGCACCTGTAAACAGCCCATCTGTAAATATCCCACCCTCATCCCCATATTGTTATATATTTTTTTGCTCCTTTGCACCCCAGTATCTCTACTTGCACATGCATCTTCTGCACATCTATCCCTCCAGTATTTATTGCTAAATTGTAATTATTTCGCCACTATGGCCTTTTTATTGCATTACCTCCCTAATCTTACTAGATTTGCACACACTGTATATAGATTTTTATTTTGTGTTACTGACTGTACGTTTGTTTATCCCATGTGTAACTCTGTGTTGTTTGTGTCGCACTGCTTTGCTTGATCTTGGCCAGGTCGCAGTTGTAAATGAGAACTGGTTCTCAGCTGACCTACCTGGTTAAATAAAGATGAAATAAAAAATAAAAAATTTTAAGGGTAAGGCTTAGCTACAATGCACCCCGACCAAATCAGGTAGCCTGACCTAATCTGGTCGTGACAAATGTTCAAGAACATCAAATTGATACCTAAAATGCAGATTCCTTAAACTCCAGTGTCCATTTTCAGACTCACAAATTGACAATTACCCTGTGGATAATGCAGAGACAGAGAGCCAGTGAAACAATTCCACACAAGATGAAGAACAATTGGTTAATGTTTAAGAACTAGCTAAATTATACGAAATACTAATTTACAGAAAATATTAGTGAAATGCTAAACTTGAGCACATAGAATATGTATGCAAATATATATTTTTATATTTTAATTAAATATATGTTAATTTCAAAACAAATTGCTCCACATGTATGATGCTAAATTGTAATGTTGTGTCTATTGACTCAGCTAAAAATAATCATATTTTCCCCAGCAGTGTATTCCTCTGGTCCCCTGGGGTGTGTCCATAGGCAGTTGAGGCTCCAGACCAGAGGAATACACTGGAATACACTGCTGGGGAAAATATGATTATTTTTAGCTGAGTCAATAGACACAACATTACAATACATACATCCTCATATACTGTATGTACACATATTATAATACATTCATTTTCGGTATGAGGTCACAAAGCTCTTTCTCGTCAATTGAAAACGGAATATGACAGAACATTCAATCCCACCACCATGTGGAGCATCCCTCACTATAAATGCTGTATTGGGCAGGGTTGGGGTCTATTCCATTTAAATTCAGTAAATTCAGGAAGCATTCATAGAGAAGCATTCAGTTTACTCCCTGAATTCACTGAATTGAAATGTAATTGTCCACAAACATGCTATTTCGTGTTCATTGTCAAAAGTTCCAAAATGTAGAATTTGACATTTGACTCAGGACTTCACGTTACCATACAGTACAGTAGTTCAATCATACAATTATTATATTATACTTTACATTACCATACTGTACAGTAGTTTAGTCATACAGGGATTATATGGGCACAGTGATATACATATTCATATATATATATATATACATTATAATCTATTGTACCACATAGGGGATGTCATGTAAGGCTCAGAGAAGACATCCCAATACAAGAGTCCCCATGCTCCTTCGTTTGCTTATTAATCCCAACCAGGAGTCTTTCACCAACCCCTTTCTTTCCTTTTTTTCCTCTCGTTCTCTCCATTCCAAGGAATATCCAGGGTTAACATGCTAATTCTGCTTCATGAGGTCTGACGGAGCACACTCTCCAACACTTACATCTGTTCAACAATTATTAGACCGTTTTGGTCATAAAAAATTAAACACCCCCATGTGCCGCGCGAGTGAAACCTGAACATGTATGCAGTGAATAGAATAGTTCATTTCTCATAGGAACTGGGAAAGGGCTGAACAGATTTACTTTAATGTTCTCCATATACTGTAAGCATGGAGGCATAATGGGCTGACTGTGTCTAGGGGTGGAACCAGTGGACTGAGAAGAGACCTCAGGTCTCTCCAGATCACGAACCCTGTGGTGGTTCAGTGGAGTAGCTACTGTAGTATGGGTAGTACAGATGAGTGATCTTCATTTGAGACAGTTTGCCACAGCATGAAAATAATCCTGCACTGACATGAAATGTAAATTATTATGTGAATTATAATTAAAGTAAATGTTCCTTAAGGGAAAATCAAGTCTCAAATTTCAAAGTAGAAATTGCAAACATCAAAAGCCTTTTTAAACCTCAAATACACACAAAAAAACTGTCCCGCATTGCAGGAAAGTTCTCCTGCAAAAGGGAGATCAAATTAAGATCCTACATCTGTGCTGGACACTACTGTAAGAGCTCAACTCTACTACAGTAGGACTACAGAGTACCTTCCCAGGACTCATTATTCAACTGAATCAACCATAGTACAGTATGATGCTTCCGGCGCGGCAGGTTGCTTCCGGGGTGGCAGGTTGCTTCCGGGGCGGCAGGTTGCTTCCGGGGCCGCAGGGTGATTCCGGGGTGGCAGGTAGCCTAGTGGTAAGAGCGTTTGGCCAGTATCCGAAAGGTTGCTAGATCAAATCCCCTGAGCTGACAAGGTAAAAATCTGTTGTTCTACCCCTGAACAAGGCAGGTAACCCACTCTTCCTAGGCTGTCATTGTAAATAATAATTTGTTCTTAACTGACTTGCCCAGTTAAATAAAAAAATAAAAAAATACTAAACTGTCCACTTCCCCCCCTGTTGGAAAATATAGGCCTCATTGTCAACAATGCCACTGAGGCTTTACAGTATATATACTTGATCATGCCTGGGCCATATAATTAAGAATTACTACTGTTTGAAAATATAAAGGTAGTCTAATCTCAGACCACATGTGATTTGATCACCTTAATTGATTGATCTACTTTGTAATTTCTGCGCTGGGAAACAGTAGGATTACATATCTATTTAATAAACTTGGCCCTCACACGTCAGGGTATACTATCATATTGCATTGGCTGGAACTACGTTTTAATCGGTTGGTAGCGCCTGTCTGTTTTAAGACTTGCCGACAGTAGGCTATGCAGGCCTACAAAGGATCAACCTCTCTATACCGCCATCTCTCCATCCCCTCCATCCCCTCCATCCCTCCACCCTCCCCATCCATCCATCCCTTCATCCCTCATTTACCTCTGCCTCCTTCCATTCTTTATTTTCCCCTGGCTCCCTTCTTCCCTCTTTTTCCCTTGCTCCCTCCATCTCTCCATTCCTATATACAGTACCTTGCGAAAGTATTCGGCCCCCTTGAACTTTGCGACCTTTTGCCACATTTCAGGCTTCAAACATAAAGATATAAAACTGTATTGTTTTCATCAACAACAAGTGGGACACAATCATGAAGTGGAACGACATTTATTGGATATTTCAAACTTTTTTAACAAATCAAAAACTTGGGCGTGCAAAATTATTCAGCACCTTTACTTTCAGTGCAGCAAACTCTCTCCAGAAGTTCAGTGAGGATCTCTGAATGATCCAATGTTGACCTAAATGACTAATGATGATAAATACAATCCACCTGTGTGTAATCAAGTCTCCGTATAAATGCACCTGCACTGTGATAGTCTCAGAGGTCCGTTAAAAGCGCAGAGAGCATCATGAAGAACAAGGAACACACCAGGCAGGTCCGAGATACTGTTGTGAAGAAGTTTAAAGCCGGATTTGGATACAAAAAGATTTCCCAAGCTTTAAACATCCCAAGGAGCACTGTGCAAGCGATAATATTGAAATGGAAGGAGTATCAGACCACTGCAAATCTACCAAGACCTGGCCGTCCCTCTAAACTTTCAGCTCATACAAGGAGAAGACTGATCAGAGATGCAGCCAAGAGGCCCATGATCACTCTGGATGAACTGCAGAGATCTACAGCTGAGGTGGGAGACTCTGTCCATAGGACAACAATCAGTCGTATATTGCACATCTGGCCTTTATGGAAGAGTGGCAAGAAGAAAGCCATTTCTTAAAGATATCCATAAAAAGTGTTGTTTAAAGTTTGCCACAAGCCACCTGGGAGACACACCAAACATGTGGAAGAAGGTGCTCTGGTCAGATGAAACCAAAATGGAACTTTTTGGCAACAATGCAAAACGTTATGTTTGGCGTAAAAGCAACACAGCTCATCACCCTGAACACACCATCCCCATTGTCAAACATGGTGGTGGCAGCATCATGGTTTGGGCCTGCTTTTCTTCAGCAGGGACAGGGAAGATGGTTAAAATTGATGGGAAGATGGATGGAGCCAAATACAGGACCATTCTGGAAGAAAACCTGATGGAGTCTGCAAAAGACCTGAGACTGGGACGGTGATTTGTCTTCCAACAAGACAATGATCCAAAACATAGAGCAAAATCTACAATGGAATGGTTCAAAAATAAACATATCCAGGTGTTAGAATGGCCAAGTCAAAGTCCAGACTTGAATCCAATCGAGAATCTGTGGAAAGAACTGAAAACTGCTGTTCACAAATGCTCTCCATCCAACCTCACTGAGCTCGAGCTGTTTTGCAAGGAGGAATGGGAAAAAATGTCAGTCTCTCGATGTGCAAAACTGATAGAGACATACCCCAAGCGACTTACAGCTGTAATCGCAGCAAAAGGTGGCGCTACAAAGTATTAACTTAAGGGGGCTGAATAATTTTGCACGCCCAATTTTTCAGTTTTTGATTTGTTAAAAAAGTTTGAAATATCCAATAAATGTCGTTCCACTTCATGATTGTGTCCCACTTGTTGTTGATTCTTCACAAAAAAATACAGTTTTATATCTTTATGTTTGAAACCTGAAATGTGGCAAAAGGTCGCAAAGTTCAAGGGGGCCGAATACTTTCGCAAGGCACTGTACCTCTATTCCTTCATCCCTCTTTCCCCTGGCACCCTCCATCTCTTCATCCCTTTATCCCTCTTTTTCCCTGGCTCCCTCCGTCCCTCTATCCCTCTATTCCTTCATCCTTCTTTTCCCCTGGCTCCCTCCATCACTCTATCCCTCTATCTCTCTATTCATTCATCCCTCTTTCCCTGGCTCTCTCCATCCCTCTATCTCTCTATTCCTTGATCCTTCTTTTCCCCTGGCTCCCTCCATTACTCTATCCCTCTATCTCTCTATCCCTTCATCCCTCTTTCCCCCTGGCTCCAATCCCCCCTGACAGGCTGGAGGGATGACCCCTGAATTAGCTTGTAGAAGATAGTTAAAATAAGGCAATAAATCAGTTAAAATAAGACTAGAAATCAGTTAAAATAAGACTAGAAATCAATTAAATAAGACCAGAAATCAGTTAAAATACGACTAGAAATCAGTTAAATTAGAAAAATAGATCAGTTAAAATAAGAACAGAAACAAGGCTGCAAACATATAAATGGATTTGCGAGAGATTGAAACCCTCCGCGAGTCTTTTGAGTAAATATTTCAAACCCGGTCTGAGGGATTTCCACTGTCATCAACTAGCAGAGCCTCTCTGACCACTCGGCTT
This sequence comes from Oncorhynchus mykiss, assembly GCF_013265735.2. Taxonomy (NCBI): domain Eukaryota; kingdom Metazoa; phylum Chordata; class Actinopteri; order Salmoniformes; family Salmonidae; genus Oncorhynchus; species Oncorhynchus mykiss. The sequence continues at coordinate 32,769,666 of NC_048589.1, forward strand.
GTATATTTGCTTTATTACATGACAGAGGGGATTGTGGTGGTAGTGTGGTAGCTATACGACTGTTTGCTTTGATTTATCTACCTGCATATTCTGATATGTGCTGCTTGTCATTAAGGACGAACAGTTACAAGAGGTTTTATATCCTCTCTTCAAGAGGTGTTGGCTAATGCTTCGGAAAATCATTGCCATTTGAAGTCTTTCTCTGCAACTACACCAATAAAATAGTTCTGTCTAGGTGGATGCCTAGAGTTGAACGGAAGTGGATGAGTGGCAAGAGATTTAGCCTACCTTGTGTTTTAGTAAAGCTATGTAATGTAGGCTAATGAACATTTTGCACTGTATGAATCCTTGTGAAATAATGCTTCCACTGCCAAACAAAATGGACTAATCAGAAAGGAAAGGCAAAATGAAATCCCTTCTAAGCATATTACTTATCATTGAGCATATAGGCCCCAAAACATGACCAGCCTGCGTCCCAAATAGCACCCGACTCCCTATGTAGTGCACTACATTTGAGCAGTGCCAATAGGGTGCTATTTGGGACGCACACAGTGTCTGTTGTGACTGTGTTAGTCAGAGAGGGTAGAGATGGCATCACTCACCCGGATGAAGACCCAGAACAAGGGCAACTCAGCCTTGATTCAGAGTGACTAGGATTTAATCAAATTAGGTTTTTATGGACAACTAATTCATCTGAGGAGATTGAGGGGACCTCTAGCATGTTGAGTGGTGAAATGAAGACAGCATAGAACTGAGGGATGGAGGGAGAGAGAGAGCGATGGAGAGAGAGAGCGAGAGAGAGAGAGAGAGAGAGAGAGAGAGAGAGAGAGAGAGAGAGAGAGAGAGAGAGAGAGAGATTTGTCCAAAGACCAGATCAGTTGCCAAGGACCCAACAGAAGACAAACCAACCCAGGCTGTGTTCTCATGTCCTGGGCAGCACAGATGGCCCTTCTGTCGTGGAACATCCACACAACATGCTGTAGCGAGCATGTTTTTTTTCCTAGACCATCAACCAGTGAAGTCCAGGTGTAGAACATCTGATTCTGCTAATGGATGGCAGTCAAAGATCCAGAACAGCCTCGATTTGCCAATACCTGCCTCTGCAGATGCTCCTACCACCTTAGGTTTCGTCTCAGTGCCTTTATAGACATATTTAGGCACACCGACAAACACTCTTGTTACGTAGCCCCCCCCCCCCCCCCCTGTCATCAAGGCAAAGCGTGGATTCTTTGAAGAATCTAAAATATTACATATATTTTGATTTGCTTCTGTGGTTACTTCCATAAAGTAATTTCATAGTTGTAATTTTTCATAGTGTCATTTCATAGTTTTGATGTCTTCACTATTACTCTAGAATGTAGAAAATAGTACAAATAAAGAAAAACACTTGAATGAGTAGGTGTGTCCAAACTTTAGAATTATACTATAGGTACACCAAAATGTTGTTTTTTGAGATACAAATGTAAGATCTTAATTTGAGACAGTTTGCTACAGCAGGAAAATAATCCTGCATCAACAGAAAATGTTACTTGTTAAGTTGATTATTAAATCAAGTCTGAAATTTCTAAGTGGAAATTATAAACTTCAGAAATCTTTTAAAACCTCAAATACACAACAACATTTAAATGACCTGCATTGCAGGACAGTTTTCCTGCAACAGTGTGAACAAATTAAGATCCTGCATGTGTATCTTGTTTTTGAAAATTGTTGATACACATACAAACTCAACAAGGTGAATGTACTCATTCTAAAGATCAGCTTTGAATGATTTCCCTATTTCATTTGACAATTGCTTATTAAGATATATAACAGTGTCGTGGGGCCTAAAAGACTCGGCTCTAAAGCGGTCACCAGAGCAGAATACTCCAAACAGAGATCACAAAGATTCACAAGATCCATCATTTCTGAGTGTCTGGTGATTTTGTGATGGGGAATGGACTCATACTGGATGATGTGAGTGTTTATCGGTGAGTATGAAACCCCACTGTGTTCACACATGTAGAGTACTTATTTGTGGTAAATTTTGAGTGGCTGTGCAAGCACTGAACAACGGGACACAAGTTACCCAATAGTCCATTCCTAAAATGTTAAACTAGTCAAATGAAGGGTGTTAAAGGTCTTAGCTGCATGGATGCCAAACTTTCAGGGCAGTGCTGCCCAACTGAGTAGAAATCTATAAAAGGCACTCATCTCAATATGCCTTATTGTGATCCTATCTATTGGAGCATACTAAATCCTTGGGTTTGGGCAGCGTTTTTGGTGAAGCTTCCCAAAAAATATTTGGGCAATGTGTAAAAGCCTGGATTGTGCCCAATATATTTGTCAAGCTCAAATAATGCATGTTAGGCATGTGCTTCAACGACATGGCATTAAACCATCCTGTCACAGAAGATTGGTGTCAAATATAATTTTAGTGGGACTTCAATAAATCTTTGATATTTTGAGGTCTAGTAGTTTTTCTGTGCAATTAAAAAACAAGAATAACTACTGAAAACAAAAGAATAATGGTGTCAATGTTATTTCTACCTTGTTAATTGCTAACGTCTCTTTCCCGCCCTCATATATAACCCATGCTTCCAAGGAGAGGAAAGAAAACATTTCTCTTCTGAGCTTCTGAGTTCCTGTTTACTATTTCATGATTTCAGTGCCTGCCTCTCAAATAAAGAAAATAAATTAAACACATTACTCTTTAATTAATATCAAAGGACAGGGAGAGACACATTATCGTCATACAGAAATCACGCTGCTAGCTGTGTGTTTTATTTATGAGAGTGGACTCGTAATCACATTGCATTAAAGCATAGCGGGAGGCAGTTGGGGTCAGACTGAGGCAATGTGAGACTGTTGTTCAGCGGAGGGAATCAGAGGGGATCATAAAGTATAGTGATGGACACAAATCTGTGTCCCAATTGGCGCCCTATTCCCTATATATAGCACTCCTTTTGATCAGAGCCCTATAGTAGTAGTGCACTTCATAGGGAATAATATTCCATTTGGGAGGCAGAAACGTATGATCTTTGAGGCCCTGCTGTGGCTCTGTCAGCTTGCTTGGCGTTAACACTATTGTTTTAGCACAGGAACTTCTGCCGTCACAGATGTCAGGATATCCCCTGCTTTTTAATTGCTGACAAGCTGTCTTGGAGACAGTGAGTGACGACACGTATATAGTCATCTAGTACAGGATTATACCAGCAGCTAATGTGTCCCTCATTATTGTTCTGGCCTCTGTTATGTCAATATAGCTAAGTAGATGTGAGGGGTCTGATGGCTAAGAAAGAAACAATACAATGAACAACAGTTGAAGGGTGAGTGAATGTGTTTGGCCAGTACCAGAAGGTGGATGGTGAGGTATTGTGGAGGAGATGGAATGTGAAGCTCTTTAATGTGAAATCTGCCTTTGTTTATCTTTCTCTTCTTGGCATTATGCCACGAGCTAATTCTTCTTGGTACTGAGCCATCTTCACATTTGAGCTTATTTAATCATCATGCAAACACGTGTGCTGTGTCTCCAAGGACTCTTGGGCATAAAAATGATTTATATTTTACATTCCAACTTGAAAATATCATATTTAATTACTTCGGTTGGAAAAACAGATTCATCCTGGAATGAGTTTTGAACAATGTTCTTCATGAGTGGAGTAAATATAATATCAAGTGAGAGATGTGGTATACATCTCTGGGTAATGTGAAGGTCTGAAGAATCTCCAGCTAAAGATGCAAATATGTTTTAAAACATGTCCTAGTTGGGGTAACGACTGTCAATTATATTATATTATAAAAATCCACATTTCCACATATGCCGATGGAGTTTGTATGATTGAGATTATATAATTCTCCTAGATTGAAATGTCATATTTTAACTCTGTGATTATTTCTTGGACTAAGGAATCAAGAGTTGCTTGTACAATAAGTAATGTTACCTTCCAAGACATGCAAATGGAGACATTGCAAATGGATTTCTACAATATCAAGCCTTGTTAGTGAGTGAGTAGCAAACACTGAGGAAAATCAAGGCATCTCGTCACTTTCTTTTTTTTGTTGTGTCTCCTTGTAAAGAAAAAGCACTTTGAATCCGCTAGTTTCGCTGCATTTACATAACAAAGCCCACGAGAATAAGGTAGATGTGATGAACCACCCTCCACCACTACCCTGGATACCCATCAACCTGCCTATAATACACACACACACACACACACACACACACACACACACACATTTACTACACGTGCACAACTGCACACACACATACGAGCTCACAACACACATAGAAACACAATTTTTTTTATCACTTCATAAACGTATCTGACAAGCAAACCCCAAAGATCTCTCCATTGCCAGTCTCTCACCACGGCTACACAGTCAGCAAAATAAATTGAAAGCATTAAAAGAAAGTCAAAAAGTGAGCAAAAAAGAGAAAAGGTAAAAGAGAAGGAGAAAACCCAGTACCATCCCCTTGCACTGCCTCTTACATCTACCCCTCCCCCCGCTACCCTCTAACAGCTCCTCTCTTGTAAAGAAACAGGATGAAATGACATTATGCATATGAAAATGTCCAGAAAGATGTTTGATTTATGTATGCATTAGATGCAAATTCTATTACAGGACACAAGGCGGTTGTGAGATTTCTCTCGGAACACTTGGCTGCCCTGATCAAACCCCATCTCATTAAATCCGACAAGGGGAGAAAGATAGAGGGAGTGAAAGAGGGAGAATTGAAGGAAATTTACAGCCGGACATAGATTTAACAAAAATAGGGGGGAGTAAATTGCATTCTACCCTCTGAGCCCACAGCAGATTGCATGGAGGATTTTCTGACCAGGCTTTACGCACACATCCATCTAACGAGCAGATACAGAAACAGAGCAGGCCGGATCAGGCAATACTGAAATGGAAACATCAATTCTTTGGTTTCACTGAAATAAAGTACTTTAAACGTGTAAATACTTGTACTTTACATATATCATATGTGCATTTACTGTAGGAATAGAGAAAAAATTACAGGTGATAAATGTAGCTAATTTTCAAAGCTGGTAATATACCCAACAATACCATTCCAGATCTGTTGCATACTACATTTGTAAACCAAGAAGGTGACAACGCTGTATTGAGCCCTATAAGGAATACACACTATATTCTTTCCAAGACAGCAGAGATGATTCCCATAATATCCACCTGCTGCCACTGGCTGAAAACCAGAAACATCAATATCTGCTCTCAATTGATCAAGACTATTTGGGACCATTAGAGGTGACAGACTGAGTGATGAGTGAGAAATAGAACAGAAGGCATCGCAGAGTGTTTTTTCTCTCTATATTTAACATTTTAATTGTTATATTTTTGTATAGTAGTGGTGTGTTTGTTTTGGTGTGTGCGAGTGTGTGTGTTTATTTGTAGTAGTAACAGACAGTTTAGCTAGTGGTTTTGCAAAACATCTTCCCGATGTCCCAGGATACTATTCAGCTCCTTGCTCCCTCCTCGCTCCTCTGTTCTCCCATCACCTCCTCCTGCAGCCTCTATGATTGAGGTCAAGCAGGGAATTTTTACTAGCCTAACTAATGTGATTGCATCAGAGTAATACCCTTAAACTACATCAGGCCCTGATCTGCATACTAATTGGCCACGCTGTCCTTGACACTAACCTTGAAGAAGCCTTCCTTTCCTTAGGGAATGGAGGGATGACTGGCAGGAGGGGGGAGAGGACAGCGCGGGGAAAAAATGATGGTGTCCGTCCGTTGCACACATTACCATGCAAAGACACCCTTCTATGAGGCTGCATCTATCTCCTCTCTATCTCCCTCGCTCACTCCTCTCTATCTCCCTCACTATCTCCACTCTGGCTCCTCTCCATCTCCCTTTCTATCCCCATCTCTATGCATCAATGTAAATTCTAACAATAGCCAGGGGTTTATTCCTGGGGTAAGCCTGCGTGACCTTCTGTGACAAGGAGCAGCCAAAAGGCCATTTTTCTCTGACTGCACACATGGGTAGCATATCAGATTGCTCCATATTCCCTGTTGAGTGCACTGCTTTTGACCAGGACCCACAGGGCTCTAGTCAAAGTAGTGCATTATGTAGGGAATAGGGTGCTATTCGACATGCAGCCATGGACACAGTCCAACCACTCTACAATCTCCCTGCCTCCCGCCTAGGTACCAGGGGATGGGGTCCAGGGAATTTTGAACCAGGAGTGCAAGGGAACAGGGGGAAGCTACTGAAGTACCTTTTAAAAAATAAGAGAAAGAAAATGAAATGCAGAGTAGCAGAGTTATGTGCTTGTGACACCACTGCATTCTTTTGAGTTTTTGGAGAATTATGTTTTGTGTTTAGTAAGTACATTAACACTTTCGGATACACTGTATACTATGGGAATTATAACAAATTGTTGGGATTGAATTAAAATGAGAAAATACAAAAAACATTTTCAACAAATATCTTTGTCTTCGAGACGTAAAAAGCAACAATGACAGTTGGAATTGTGCCGTCTTCTTTGAGTCAATTGGAGATGCACCTGTGGATGTATTTCAAGGCCTACCTTGAAACTCAGTGCCTCTTTGCTTGACATCATTGTCTGTAAACAATTGTTGGAAAAATGACTTGTGTCATGCACAAAGTAGATGTCCTAACCGACTTGCCAAAACTACAGTTTGTTAACAAGACACTTGTGGAGTGGTTGAAAAACGAGTTTTAATTACTCTAACCTAAGTATATGTAAACTTCCGACTTCAACTGTCTAAGCACATGACAGCCTGAAATGTAATTTGCATGTTTATTATGTTTGTTTTTAATACATAACTCTCTTGCCTGAAACGTTGGTGTGGGTGTTTCCTTACAATACTACAACTCAATAAAAATCCCTAAAATGTTAAATTGTCAGTGCATGTTACGGTGCACGTCGGGCCCATCTCCACTAAGATGCTGTCATACCTGCTGCCCATACTTTTCACTGCATTGTGTGACCTATCCTTTCATAGGATATGCTCAACCTCTCCTCTGTGTGGCTCTGCTGAGGTACTAAACATGTATAATGTTATTACACTTATAGACATCAAAGGAATACAAACATTTGACTTTCTTGACTTATTCCCTTTTAAATCATTGGGGATCATATACTGGTTGGTTGTTTAGCAACAAAACCGACACGTGCACAACTATGGGGCAAAACAGACAGGGATGGATTAGATTGTTGACGACATGTAAACTAGATTTAGTCTCAGTGTTTATTGAAAACATAAATACATTTCCACAGTGAGCACTCATATCTGAAATACATTATTAGAGTTGTTGGTTCGCTAGCGACTATTTGCCATATTAGAACAGACACGACATCGGTCAAACACCTCAAAACAAGACATGGTATCAAAAACAAGATACAATGAGCTGAAACGAGACACCAATAATTCCCCACAAGGCAGCTTCTTGTCATTGTTGCTCGCTATCTGACAGTTCAGAAATATAAAAACGGCACACCTTCCGGACATATCAATACGTGCGCATCATTTTTGTGATGTTGTCAGCCAAACCGTCTATGCAGGTCATCAACATTCACAATATTTAAAGTATATTTGTACTTGTAGATATGTACTTGTACCGACAAATGACAATACACAGAACTTGAACTTGCTCTTTTTAGTGGTATGTATTCTTTGGGAATGTTTTTCATAGTTTAGACAAACTAGATGAATGCTAACCTCCTCATGGTTATCAATGTATAGGGGCTTGTTTCAAAGAGTATATATGTTCCGTTTGGAAGTGTACATACACTGAGTGAACCCCTGTTCTTTCCATGACATAGACTGACCAGGTGAATCCAGGTGAAAGCTATGATCCCTTATTGATGTCACTTGTTAAATCCACTTTCGTCGAGGGAGATGAAGGGGAGGAGACAGGTTAAAGAAAGATGTTTAATCCTTGAGACAATTGAGACATGGATTGTGTATATGTGCCATTCAGAGGGTGAATGGGCAAGACAGAAATTGGAGGTGCCTTTGAACGGGGTATGGTAGTAGGTGCCAGGCGCACCGATTTGTGTTGCTGGGCTTTTCACGCTCAACAGTTTCCTGTGTGTATCAAGAATGGTCCCCCACCCAAAGGACATCCAGCCAACTTGACGCAACTGTGGGAAGCTTTGGAGTCAACATGGGCCAGCATCCATGCCCGACGAAGGCTGTTCTGAGAGCAGAAGCAGGGAGTGCACCTCAATATTAGGAACGTGTCCTCAATGTTTTGTACACTCAGTGTATGTTGGACAACTCCTCAGACATTTACTGGAGTAAAAATGGGTTATCGCAAAACAGATGCATTCTCTTTGGTGCAGATTATTCCCCCATAGTGCTGCAGTACAATCTGCACTTCTCACATACATAAACTGAATACAAGGACTGTGAAAGAGAAAGAAACAGACTTCCAAACAGCAGTGAACATTTGTTTTTACTGTATATAGGTTTACATATAGATCTGGATCCCATGCTGAGCTATGGGTGTGAGATTTGCTCGAGATGTTTTACTGGTATATATATCTACACTAAAGGGATGACTGTAAAGAGGGAAAGAGGGGTGTTTTGTCATACAGTTTTTGTCTTACAATTGTTTAAAAAAAGTATTTTTCACACTTCACACAGCTCCAGTGAGCGGGTTATAGTCTAGCTTCTGTTCAGTTCTTAAGGTAATACAACGCAAAATATATTTTTAAATAACCGTTTTAAAGTATACTACCGGTCCAAAGTTTTAGAACACCTACTCATTCAAGGGTTTTTCTTTATTTTTACTATTTTCTACATTGTAGAATAATAGTGAAGACAACAAAACTATGAAATAACACATATGGAATCATGTAGTAACCAAAAAAAGTGTTAACAAATCAAAATAAATGTTATATTTGCGATTCTTCAAAGTAGCCACCCTTTGCCTTGATGACAGCTTTGCACACTCTTGGCATTCTTTCAACCAACTTCACCTGGAATGCTTTTCCAACAGTCTTGAAGGAGTTCCCACATATGCTGAGCACTTGTTGGCTGCTTTTCCTTCACTCTGCGGTCCAACTCATCCCAAACCATCTCAATTGGGTTGAGGTCGGGCGATTGTGGATGCCAGGTCATCTGATGCAGCACTCCATCAGTCTCCTTCTTGGTCAAATAGCTCTTACACAGCCTGAAGGGTCATTGTCATTGTCCTATTGAAAAACAAATGATAGTCCAACTAAACACAAACCAGATGGGATGGGATACCGTTGCAGAATGCTGTGTTAGCCATGCTGGTTAAGTGTGCCTTGAACTCTAAAGAAATCACAGACAGTTTCACCAACAAAGCACCCCCACTCCATCACACCCCCTCCTCCATATTTCACGGTGGGAACCACAAATGCGGAAATCATCCGTTCACCTGCTCTGCATCTCACAAAGACACGGCGGTTGGAAACAAAAATCTCACATTTGGACTCAACAGACCAAATGACAGATTTCCACCGGTCTAATGTCCATTGCTCGTGTTTCTTGGCCCAAGCAAGTCTCTTCTTATTATTTGTGTCCTTTAGTAGTGGTTTCTTTGTAGCAATTCGTCCATGAAGGCCTGATTCACACAGTCTCCTCTGAACAGTTGCTGTTGAGATTTGTCTGTTACTTGAACTTTGTGCAACAGAGGAAACTCTGGGTCTTCCTTTCCTGTCGCGGTCCTCATGAGAGCCAGTTTCAAGATTAATACAATTATTTTTAATACAATTTTATTTATTTATTTTATTTCAGATTGGATCATTTTACCAAGAATTAATAAGATCCCCTAAGACCATATTTCTTTTGTCATATTGTCTCCATGGCTGAGAATCACAAGCTTTCAAAACCAGAACTTGTTCTGAGCAGAACCTGAGCAGAGAGAAGATGCTCCGCCTTGCTTCTGCCCTAGGGAGAGCTAAGGCATTACACAGTCAGATCCCCCTTCTGAAAGGAAAGCCCCACTTCCTCTTAATGTGTGGAAATTTGCCAGATGTCATTGACAAGATAAGTGTTGATTTCATTGCTATGATAGGTAAAGCAAAAGCTACAGAACAATAGTACAAAGATACCCTTTGAAATTTTATTTTTCACCCCCATCTTTTCCTCGGGAAAAGGAGAAAAGTGTCAAGTTTGTGACAAGTGTATCGTTTTTATCTTTCCTTTCCACTCTATCTCTGTGAGGGCTTCTACAACCGAAAGTTTGTTGTGTTTAGTTCTTCAGATAGTTTGACCTAGTTAGGGTTGCTCACACACCTTATGCATTAAAGGGTTATCAAGAGAGAGTGGAGAAAACAGAAGAAAGCACAAAGAGAAGTGGTATGTACATATTACAGTGGCATTATTACAGTGCTGTTGTGCAATACCAACGCGAAGGGTGTAGTCAAAGAAGTCACAACCAAATACAATGTTAATGCTAACAAGAAAGACTGAAATTAGTTTTTTTGAATTTCTCATTTGATAGATTATAAAGTTTTCTCATTCTAATTAAACGAGGTGCAACATCTTTCTAACACAATCTATCAAATGAGGCCCAGAAGACACTATTCCAGTTCGAGTAACAACACAAGAAGCCTCTTAATTGAAAATGTACATTTGTTTGTTTCAAACAAATCCTTTCATTGCAATCTTTTCAGGTGTTGATATTTTGTCCTAGCGTTTGTTTGTTTTTTTAAATTCTCTGGAGTATAATTTTATTTACTAATTTAGTAATACAAGGTCATAAATAATTAAATTGCAATTAAAGTCCTAAATTAATAACAGAGGTTTTCATTTAAAAGAAAATAATTAAACATTGATGAATTCAAAACAATCAGTTTCTAAACACAATTTAGTCAGTCATCATTTCCGTATGCTCAAGACCTCCAAATGTATTTAAACAATAACAAACAACTTTTAATGAAATGTTCAATAATCTATTAGGAACTTCATAACTTCCTTAAATACTCACACTAACACCTTTCTAATTAGTTTGATCATATTACTGTACTGTATTATTGTCGGGTGACATGTACCAACGTTATCCTTACAGTGTTTTAGAACTAAGTTTATAATTATAACTGCACTGTACATCATATATCTCTCTTCCCATTGTCCATTGTATGATCTCTCTCTCTCTCTCTCTCTCTCATTGTGTTGAGACAGTGATCAGTATAGTGAGGGGAGTTTCTGTGATAGCTTTATGAGAGGCAGAGTTAGCTTCTAGCTTCTACGTCCATGCTCCTCTCTGGCATTCTCTGTGCCACTCCAGTTTTGATGTCCTATTAAAAAGACCCAAACATCAGACGAGTCACTCAAACCAGGACTCGTGGGACAGCCAGACTCCACGACATTGGATGTGTGCATCATTAAACACAGTGGCACTCACATTACCTCCCATCTCAAACCCATCGCCTGCCTGCCTGCCGGAAAAAGAAGTGGAAAACAACACTCTCTCCACCAAAGATCTTTCCATACAAAGAGGAAGCAGAAAGCTCAGAGGGACGGGGGGAATGTACTTAGAGATATTTAAAGCGGAGATGGGCTTTGTTAAAGAGATGGTGGGTCCCCTGGGCTTCCTGCACTGGAATAAGTTTGTGGATCTGATGGTGTTCTCGCCCTGTTAGAGTAGCACCTTGGAGCTGACAGGGATACAATGGTATAATTATACTGCAGGGTTTCAGGCCCTGACATAGCTGTCACCTGGGAAGTACAGAGGAGAGAGACTAAAACACTTCTTGTTCTTGTTTTTATTCTTCCTGGTGATTAGGGTTTTGTTTCCACCCTTGGTGGCAGCTTTTTCAGGTGAGTGGAAAATTGTTTTAAAGTTTTGAAGACTTACATGTATGGATCATGAGGAAGCCATACAATACACACCTATGAGTTATGCATCTACGAGAAATTGCTTTGGCTCGAGAAACTACCTAGCAGTAGATACACATAGACTCCCAGTCAGTTAGTTACCAGTTGTGCTAGCGCTAATTAGCAACTTCCTTCAAACTGCACGCAGAGATGTAAACATTGTATCCATAAATTAATCTGACTCTGGGCAAGTAGATAAAGGGCTGCATTGCCAAAGCATCCATTTATGTATAAGTAGGTAACTGTAGTCCATCAAAATAGTTATAGGAACGGTTTATCTGGGGCACAAAGCACAAAGCTGGACCTTTCAGCCTTTTCAATCAAAAACAATCAAACATGAGTTACAGTGTATTGGATCGTTTCCCAAAAAATAAATCACTGTTATTTCAAGTGGAATTGTATCATTACTTTGCATATTTACCCCATCAAAGGTATTGATGTATTGCAGGGGCCTATGATTTCATATGAAACAAAGGTGAAATGCAACAACACACCAAAAGACAGGCAAACAATTGATTGACTCTTCCTCTCTTCCTATATTTGATAAAGAGAGAGAGAGAGAGAACAGCAGAGTGAAAGGCATATTATGAAAACATTCTGAGACTCTTTTTTACAGGTAACAGTGGTAGCAGTGGAGACCTCGCAGAGTTCCCTTTTATGCAAAGCAGTGTGAAGCAGTGTGTGGGAAATTATCAATTGAACCAGGCCTCTTTATATGGACAGTGGCTTGCGAAAGTATTCACCCCCTTTGGCATTTTTCCTATTTTGTTGCCTTAAACCCTGGATTTAAAATATATATTTTTTGGAGGGGGGTTATCATTTGATTTACACAACATGCCAACCACTTTGAAGATGAAAAATATTTTTTATTGTGAAACAAACAAGAAATATCACAAAATAACTGAAAACTTGAGGGTGCATAACACTCTCTTGAGGTATGTCTCTATAAGCTTGTCACATCTAGCCAATAGGATTTTTGCTCATTCTTCAAGGCAAAACAGCTCCAGCGCCTTCAAGTTGGATGGGTTCCACTGGTGTACAGCAATCGTTAAGTCATACTACAGATTTTCAATTGGAATTAGGTCAGGGATTTGACTAGGCCATTCCAAGACATTTAAATGTTTCCCCTTAAACCACACAAGTGTTGCTTTAGCAGTATGCTTAGGGTCATTGTCCTGCTGGAAGGTGAACCTCCGTCCCAGTCTCAAATCTTTGGAAGACTGAAACAGGTTTCCCTCAAGAATTTCCCTGTATTTAGTGCCATCCATCATTCCCTCAATTCATCCATCATTCCTTCAATTCATTCCTTCAGTTTCACAGTCCCTGCCGATGAAAAACATCCCCACAGTGAAGCATGGTGGTGGCAGCATCATGCTGTGGGGATGTTTTCTTGGGATGATATTCTTGGGGTGATGAGAGGTGTTGAGTTTGCACCATACATAACATTTTCCTTGATGGCCAAAAAGCTCAATTTAGTCTCATCTGACCAGAGTACCTTCTCCGTGTGTTTGGGGAGTCTCCCACATGGCGAACACCCAACGTGTTTTCCTATTTTTTTCTTTAAGAAATTGTTTTTTTTCTGGTCACTCTTCCGTAAAGCCCAGCTCTATGGAGTGTACGGCTTAAAGTGGTCCTATGGACAGATACTCCAATCTCCGCTGTGGAGCTTTGCAGCTCCTTCAGGATTATCTTTGGTCTCTTTGTTGCCTCTCTGATTAATGCCCTCCTTGCCTGATCCGAGAGTTTTGTTGGGCGGCCCCATCTTTCCATTTTTTTAATAACAGATTTAATGTTCCTCCGTGGGATGTTCAAAGTGTTTATAACCCAACCCTTCTTCTTCACAACTTTGTCCCTGACCTGTTTGGAGAGCTCCTTGGTCTTCATTGTGTCGCTTGCTTGGTGGTGCCCCTTGCTTAGTGGTGTTGCAGACTCTGGGGCCTTTCAGAACAGGTTCATGCATACTGAGATCATGTGACACTTAGATTGCACACAGTTGAACTTTATTTAACTAATCATGTGACTTCTGAAGGTAATTGGTTGCACCTGATCTTATTTAGGGGATTCATAGCAAATAGGGGGTGAATACATACTGTATGCACACACCACTTTTGAATGAAACAAGTCATTTTTTTCATTTCAATATCACTTCACCAATTTGGACTATTTTGTGTATGTCCATTACATGAAATAAAAATAAAAATCAATTTAATTTACAGGTTGTAATGCAACAAAATAGGAAAACGCCAAGGGGGATGAATACTTTTGCAAGGAACTTTGTGTACAAAGGGTGTACTGTATCCGATGTAGCCGATGTGTTTCCCAGAGCCTTCATTAGAAACATGGCTCTAAAAAACCTTAGCACATCTACTAGCTATCCAGGCCACTCATCGAGCATCCAAAGTGCATTATTAGATGTTTCTTTGGCTTTCTGTGCCACTTTATTCACAGTAGATCTCTGCTAAACATAGAATCAAGATGTTTAGGCTCTCTGTCTGACTGTGACTGCCGATAACCTCAGAATGAGAGTGACTACAAATACGTTTCCAAAGTATTAACAATTCTAAAAAAACAAGTGAAGGATAAAATGTTGCTTCAAATGAAAACTGAGATTAAATTATACATACAGCCTTAGAAAAAAGGGTTGCAAAAGGGTTCTTCGGTTGTCCCCATAGGAGAACCCTTTCTGGTTCTAAGTTGAACTCTTTTAGGTTCCAGGTATAATCCTTTTGGGTTCTAATTGGAACCCTCTGTGAAAAGGGTTATACATCGAACCCAAAAAGGTTCTACCTGGAACCAAAAACGGTTCTTCAAAGGGTTTTAGATACCTCCTTTTTTCTAAGAGTGTAGGCTACACTGGCCTACATAGGCTATTTCAATCATATCAATCAATTTCATGTTCAATGAATTGAGTTCTATTTTGTGACTAGGCTACTGTCTTTAATTTCTGCCTCAATGTGTTTCATTATGTTTGACAACGTGAGCAATGCTGTGCCCAATCTGTGATTTATTGCATTAGTATTGGGTAAGCATAATAAGCCGCCTCAATAGCCTATTTGCAGCCATAGTTGGAAATATCTCTCTAGGACCTGATCCATCGTCAGTATTGTGGAATAATTCTAATGTTAAGCTAAGATTTGAATGGAAAGAACCGCTGCTTTTCTGTCAATCCTATCAGTATGGACACATGGTCTAACGACGCAGTTAGAGAACATTCTTTCTGCGTGCTTGTTTGGGAAACACTTTCAAAATAAATTGGCTCGTAAAATAACGATGCATCTGGTACGATCAAATGGGCAAATGGGAAATAAGGCCCTGAACAAGATGCTTATCTTAATAGAAGAAGTGAGAGCAAAATAACTATCATTTTTATCAAATCTGGGCCTCATTGGTGTGACGCTGTCGAGCGCAATTGAGTTTTTAAATGCATGTTCTTGGGCCTTGGAGAATGGGCTCGGCGGGGGGTGTCTCTCAACATAATTATCCTTCACTTACAGGTATTTCTGTTGCCAAGGTCTTTATCTTCTCTTGTAAAGAGGAAATCAATTTGTACAGATGTATATGAGAGATAGAGAGAGAGAGAGATTGCCTCAAAGAAAAGAGGGGGAAAGAAAAAGAAAGACTGAGCCACACAAAAAGACATTCTTATAAAATATGGACATGTCATTCTGAAACCTGAGGAGAAGTGTGGCTTATATATGATTCAATATTATTATAAGTTTATTTTGGTTTGTCAGATTGTTTGATTACACTGCCATCAGGATTTCCAGGATAAAAGAAGACTTGCTGTTTCACGTCTCAACATTAAAACCATTATGAATTTATGTTACAGACAACAACATTCCTTAAAATACGTAAGCACACACTTCCCACTCATAATGCTCATGACATATCCATATCGTCCATTACACCTCATCCACTACAATCACACCTTCCACTCATAATGCTCTGACACATCCATATCGTCCATTACACCTCATCCACTACAATCACACTTTCCACTCATAATGCTCTGACATATCCATATCGTCCATTACACCTCATCCACTACAATCACACCTTCCACTCATAATGCTCTGACATATCCATATCATCCATTACACCTCATCCACTACAATCACACCTTCCACTCATAATACTCCGACATATCCATATCATCTATTACACCTCATCCACTACAATCACACCTTCCACTCATAATGCTCTGACATATCCATATCATCCATTACACCTCATCCACTACAATCACACCTTCCACTCATAATACTCCGACATATCCATATCATCTATTACACCTCATCCACTACAATCACACCTTCCACTCATAATGCTCTGACATATCCATATCGTCCATTACACCTCATCCACTACAATCACACCTTCCACTCATAATGCTCTGACATATCCATATCATCCATTACATCTCATCCACTACAATCACACCTTCCACTCATAATACTCCGACATATCCATATCATCTATTACACCTCATCCACTACAATCACACCTTCCACTCATAATGCTCTGACATATCCATATCATCCATTACACCTCATCCACTACAATCACACCTTCCACTCATAATACTCCGACATATCCATATCATCTATTACACCTCATCCACTACAATCACACCTTCCACTCATAATGCTCTGACATATCCATATCGTCCATTACACCTCATCCACTACAATCACACCTTCCACTCATAATACTCCGACATATCCATATCATCCATTACACCTCATCCACTACAATCACACCTTCCACTCATAATACTCCGACATATCCATATCATCTATTACACCTCATCCACTACAATCACACCTTCCACTCATAATACTCCGACATATCCATATCATCCATTACACCTCATCCACTACAATCACACCTTCCACTCATAATACTCCGACATATCCATATCATCTATTACACCTCATCCACTACAATCACACCTTCCACTCATAATGCTCTGACATATCCATATCGTCCATTACACCTCATCCACTACAATCACACCTTCCACTCATAATACTCCGACATATCCATATCATCCATTACACCTCATCCACTACAATCACACCTTCCACTCATAATACTCCGACATATCCATATCATCCATTACACCTCATCCACTACAATCACACCTTCCACTCATAATACTCCGACATATCCATATCATCTATTACACCTCATCCACTACAATCACACCTTCCACTCATAATGCTCTGACATATCCATATCATCCATTACACCTCATCCACTACAATCACACCTTCCACTCATAATACTCCGACATATCCATATCATCCATTACACCTCATCCACTACAATCACACCTTCCACTCATAATACTCCGACATATCCATATCATCCATTACACCTCATCCACTACAATCACACCTTCCACTCATAATACTCCGACATATTCATATCATCTATTACACCTCATCCACTACAATCACACCTTCCACTCATAATACTCCGACATATCCATATCATCCATTACACCTCATCCACTACAATCACACTTTCCACTTTCAACACATCTAACGGCTTCATGAGTGTATGGTGGTGGGAACTAGTGGTTCATTAATTTAATGTGTATTAGGACTATCTGCATATTTATACCCTGATTAACAACATGGCAGGCCTTGTCGGGCAAGAGCAGAGCCGTCCACAGAGTTAGTTCTCTTGCTCTCTGCTAAATAACTACCTCTCAGGAGGGGCCCTATTCAATTAGATTAAACATCACACTGATTACCATTACCAAGCTGTTTAAACAGCACAGTTGCACATCCTTTATGTAATAAATCCTATTTTATTGTCAACGTATAAATTAAGTATTTAGGAGACGTACTGTAGATAGCAAGAAACTGCTCTTCATTCTCTGTTCCTAGTATTAATGCTGAGATTATAATGGAATAGTGCTATTGGATATTAGGAGCGCACTGGACACTATGCCAGCTGCACAGTCTATTTAGATTATTTAATGAAAGTGTTAATCTACTGATATTCATTATAATTTCCTCCCGCTCCCATTCCCTCTGCTAATTAACAGTGTCTTTGATTTGACAAGGGACAATCTGTGTGACGGATCGATGGTATCCATGCCAGGGAGCCAGAGAGTCAGAGAGCCACAGACACACTATGGCTGAAAACAGCATTAGAGCAATTAAGGTCAGCATCGTCCCACTGTAGACTGGTCAAGAGCGATAACATCACTACAGCCCTTAAGACCCGTGCAAGGCCCTCACACCCACACACACACACACTCACACACACAAACATACACACATACACAAATCAACTCAAATAAAATCAAATGTTATTTGTCATATCTACCGAATACAGTACAACAACTGTAGACTTCACCATGGAATGCTTGCTTACAAGCCCTTCCCAACAACGCAGAGTTTCAAAATAAAATAGTTTCACCACAGGAATACAATTATTATTATTGTTATAAAACAACCAAGAATGGAGCAAGTACATTGAAATGCCTTTCTTGCAAACTCAGTACCAGATCAGTGTGCAGAGGTACGAGGCTTTTGAGGCAGATATGTACATGAAGGCATAACCACAACATGATGCAGCCACCACTATGCTTGGAAATATGAAGAGTGACACTCAGTGATATGTTGTGTTGGATTTGTCCCAAACGTAACACTTTGTATTCAGGACAAAAGTACAGTTCTTTGCCATTTTTTTGTTGCTGCAGTTTTACTTTAGTGCCTTGTTGCAAACAGGATGCATGTTTCGGGAAAAAAAAATCTGCACAGGCTTCCTTCTTTTCACTCTGTTGTTCAGGTTACATTGTGGAGTAACTACAATGTTGTTGGTTGTTGATCAATCCTCAGTTTTCTCTTATCAGAGCCATTAAACTCTGTCACTGTTTTAAGGGAATACTTTGGGATTATGGCAATGAGTCAGATGAAATCTTGGATACCATTTTTCTGTCTCTGTGTCCAGTGTGAAGGAAATTAGAGGTAGTTTTGCAAGCCAATGCTAACTAGCATTAGCGCAATGACTAGAAGTCTATGGGTATCTGCTAACACACACACACACACACACACACACACACACACACACACACACACACACACACACACACACACACACACACACACACACACACACACACACACACACACACACACACACACACACACACACACACATACACACACACACACATACACACACACACACACACAGCCCTGACATTGGTCACACTCCTCCAGCTACCCACCGGGAAATGACACCGAAGATGACGCCATTAGTGTTCGGCTCTAACTGCACATCTCAGATGACTGTTGGTGTCGTTAATTTAGCGGTAGCGTTTTTCTAGCATATTCTCTAGTTAGCGTGGAGCTGTGGACACTCAGAGGAGACGAGGGTTGGGGAAGGCTTTTGTCAGGGGAGATACCGGACCTCGGAGCTGATCTCCAGACCAATTAGACCCATTAGAAAATGGTCCGGCACCGGCCTGTCTGAGGAGATGGACCCATACCGCCTGGAGGTGGTCAGGCCTGGGACGGACATGACGCCTCAGATAGCAGCCTAATGATGGTGATGGCTATGGCTATCACCCATCCCTGTCCATCTACCCCAGCCCACCCACAGACCAGACCAGACAGCTCCCAGGCCAATCCTAGACCATCACAGACTCGTCTCCCAGCCCAGCTCAGCCATGGATATGACAGCCTTCCTCAGCTCCACAGACAGTTCCAAATGGCACCCTATTCCCTTTATAGTGCACTACTTTAGCTCTATGGCCCCTGGTCAAAAGTAGTGCCCTGCAAGAGGAATAGGGAGCAATTTGGGAAGCAGTACTATGCTACAGTATGGACAGGCGGGGATTTCAAAGCAACAGCAAGTGAACGAGCGGACATACTTCACGCCTGTCTGGAGAGCTGTGGATGTGATAGCCCCATGCTGGCCCGGCTATGGAGATGTCACTGACTTCAGCCGAGAGGCTAGCCCTGCCCTGACACCTCCCAGCTGAGCAGAGGAGAGGACATCAGATCATGGATAATAGCCCTGCTAATAATATGACGGCTGGCGTCCTGTCTTTCTGGCCATGGCACGGTGTAGGCCAGCTGCTCTCTGTGTGGCCCAGCCGCCTGGCCCAGGCCTCAGTGTAGACTGCCTGATTCCCAGAGACACGCCAGTCTTTGGCCGGAGAGAGATCCAAGGCATCGGGGTAATCAGGTGAAGCACATGCCTGATGCTGCATTTAGGCCTATAGCCTAAAAGGTCAACTGGGAAAGAATAGCCTGGGATTTCTTAGCGTCTTGAAAGTCTTGTCCATTCATTTATCAAGCCATCATAGTGGTAATGTCTTGGACTTGCTTAGCATTTCATAGCATATCCATAGCAAGTGGGAGCTGTGTACATACAACAATATGAGTGGATGTTGACTGCAGTGGGTGGGGAAAAAGAGAGGAAGTGAAACATTTCCACCCTGTTTTTCACCTGACCCAATTATTGGTCCTTTGGTGGTTACTGTACTGGCATATTCTGTGGTTACCGGCGGCAACAAATCTCAACTTTCTACCTTTGGGATCCGACATGTTTTATATTCAGAGTTATTCTCAATGCAGGTTTTGAAATATTTCCCTTTGTTTTGCCACCTCTGGGACTGGTGGTTGTGATGGAGTTGGAGGCGGGGAGAAGGAGGAGAGAAGAGAGGATAGGAGAGGGAAGAGGGAAGAAGGAGGAGAGAAGAGAGGAGAGGAGAGAAGAGAGGAGAGGAGAGGGAAGAGGGAAGAAGGAGGAGAGAAGAGAGGAGAGGAGAGAAGGTGGAGAGGGGAGAGGGGCAAAGGAGAGAGAATAGGGGAGAGGGGAGAAGGAGAGAGAAAAGGGGTGAGGGGAGAAGGTGGAGAGGAGAGGGGCAAAGGAGAGAGGAGAGGGGAGAAGGAGAGAGAGGGGAGAGGGGAGAAGGAGGAGAAGAGAGGGGAGAAGGAGGAAAGGAGAGGCAGAAGGGTGAAGGATGAGAGGAGAGAAGGAGGAGAGGAAGGGAGAGAGGGGCGAAGGCGAGAGAAGAGGGGAGAGGGGAGAAGGAGAGAGAAAAGGGGTGAGGGGAGAAGGTGGAGAGGAGAGGGGCGAAGTAGAGAGGAGAGGGGAGAAGGAGAGAGAGGCGAGAGGGGAGAAGGAGGAGAAGAGAGGGGAGAAGGAGGAAAGGAGAGGCAGAAGGGTGAAGGATGAGAGGAGAGAAGGAGGAGAGGAAGGGGGAGAGGGGCGAAGGCGAGAGAAGAGGGGAGAGGGGAGAAGGAGAGAGAAAAGGGGTGAGGGGAGAAGGTGGAGAGGAGAGGGGCGAAGTAGAGAGGAGAGGGGAGAAGGAGAGAGAGGGGAGAGGGGAGAAGGAGGAGAAGAGAGGGGAGAAGGAAGAAAGGAGAGGCAGAAGGGTGAAGGATGAGAGGAGAGAAGGAGGAGAGGAAAGGGGAGAGGGGCGAAGGCGAGAGAAGAGGGGAGAGGGGAGAAAGAGAGGAGAGTAGAGAAGTAGAGAGAAGAGGGGAGAAGGAGAGAGACGAGGGGAGAGGGCAGAGTTGCTCTGCTTTTCCTTTGGTTAACTTAATACCGAGAATAAAAATAACTCCTGAAAACACAAGACTATAATTCTGTATGGCTGTAACGACATGATTCATCCAAAACAAGCAGGTTAAGAAACACTTATAAAGTATGCCAGAGAGTGGGATAGTCATTAACTAGTCGATATGAGGTTACATCGGAGTATTTTCCACCAATAAATAGGTGACCATGATGACAGAACAGGTTAAGTTCATCCTCATCAAATACTGTTACACCAATATATAATACAGAACAATCTCTCTCTCTCTCTAACACACACACACACACACACACACACACACACACACACACACACACACACACACACACACACACACACACACACACACACACACACACACACACACACACACACACACACACACACCTCTCCCATCCCACCAAGCCCCTCAGCATCTTACCTGCAGGCCCAGAGGACGGTTGGTCTGCCAACGGAGGGCCCAAATACGAGATAATCTCAGTCATTCATATACCACTTCCTGACACAAATGATCTGATAATTCACATCTGAAGTGAATTAACATCTGTTGTTTGAATGTGGCTAATGTCTAGCCATTCATCAATTTCACAGAATTATATTGCTGACCAGAGGTGTGTGTGTGTGCCTGTGCCTGTGTGTGTGTGTGTGTGCGCGTGTGTGTGTGCATGCCTGTGTGTGTGTGTGTGCCTGTGTGTGTGCCTGTGTGTGTGTGTATTATTTAAATGAAGGTACATGAAGATTAATCAAAATCACCCAGTCAATCACATTAGCTAAGTCTGTAAACCCTATGTTGATTTGAAGACATAAAGACTCACATTGACATCAATGTTAAACATGCTTGATCACAACACCTCATCCAGACTTGAATTCCATCTCCAGGGCTCAAATACATCCATGAAGGTATGAAACGCAAACTTTTCCTTTATATTCACTCTGAGGCATTTTCTTCCAAACGTTATTGATTCTTGATCAAGGCAAAATAAGGCATAACAAGGCAGAGCAAGCATACACTGCAGGTAGAGTACATTGCAGGAAGAGTACAATGTAGATCTACTACACTGCGAGACTAGTCCACTGAAGGTCTAGTACACCGCAAGTCTAGTACACTGCAGGTAGAGTACACTGCAGTTCCAGTACACTGCAGGTAGAGTACACTGAAGGTCTAGTACACTGCGGGTAGAGTACACTGCAGGCTTAGCAAACTGTAGCTAGAGTACACTGGAGGCTTAGGAAGCTGCAGTTAGAGTACACTGCAGGCATAGGAAGCTGCAGGTAGAGTACACTGCAGGCATAGGAAACTGCAAGTCTCGTACACTGCAGGTAGATCACAATGCAGATCTAGTACTCTGCAGGTAGAGTACACTTCAGATAGAGTACCCTGCAAGTCTAGTACACTGCAAGTCTAGTACTCTGCAGATCTCGTACACTTGCAGGTAGAGTACATTGCTGGTAGTGTACGCTGCAGGTAGAGTACACTGCAATTATAGTACATTGCAGGAGGATTACACTGCAGGTAGCCTACACAGAAAGTAGAGTACACTGCAGGTTTAGTACACTGCAAGAAGAGTACACTACAGGTAGAATACACTGCATGTAGAGTACACTATAGGGAATGTACACTGCAGGTAGAATACACTGCATGTAGAGTACACTATAGGGAATGTACACTGCAGGTAGAATACACTGCATGTAGAGTACACTATAGGGAATGTACACTGCAGGTAGAATACACTGCATGTAGAGTACACTATAGGGAATGTACACTGCAGTATTCAACATTTGCGTGTGTTTAGATAAAGGTGAGGTATTCCATCCTCATCTAACGTTTGAAAATAACACAATGAACAAGTGATTGAGGCTTCTCACTACTTTGCACAACAGCCTTGAGTAACAATGCAGATGAGGCTTCCCATTCATCAGTGATGCAATTCTGTTCCTCATCAACAGCTGAACGGGGAGTATTTATACTCCGAGAGGTATGAAAGCGCATTTATCAGAAGGAATGTTCTCTGAAAATGTCTGCTTCTCAGGAACTGAGACAATAAAAAAATAAAAATGTGTAGTGATAAGTAATATTTAATCGTCTACATTTGATAAACCTGACTATCTGACTCCATGTGATATTATAGTAAAACCAGCTGACTAAGATCAATAAATGGTCATGAGAAGTGAATGCAAAATGCAAGTACTTTGTAAAATGCTTGAGTTACAAGGCATTAACACGCAATACAATGCATTATTCTAGGGGGGGGAGAGAGAGAGAGAGAGAGAGAGAGAGAGAGAGAGGCCATGTCCCAAGAGTCACTGAGGTGGAGAGAGAACTAGTGTATCTCACCAGCGCAGGTCAGGAACAAAGAGACAATGAATCTGAATCCCCGTTTTAACATCTGAGTAGTTTGGATTTAAAATCAAGTTGTTGACCAATAGTATTAATTTAAAGTTAAACTCCAATCAGTTATCAGATCTACAGAATGTAAAGACAACAAACCCTGCATTGTTATTGTAGTCTTTTTTTTACTTCATCAGTTTCACACAGATGCTATAATGCCGTTTTAGAAATGAAGACAGGGTGAAGAAAAGAGACGGAAGAGAGAGAGAGTGACGGAAGCTAAGGCAAAATCCGGAGGATGAAGGGCAGGGATGAGTCAAATTCTAGAAGAAATCTATGCGATTCAATCAAGCTTAATTCTATTTTGATAATTGTCTGCGTTTGCATCTCTGCCTCTCTCCATAGGGATGCTGTGACTTGTGTATGAGACTGACAATGAAGTCGGTAACAGCAGCTGCTTGGTGCCGGGTAGCTTGTGTACCTCACTGCTCAAGTCTTGTCTGTCACATGTCTCCTAATTAACTAACATCTGCTTTCCATTTCCAGTTACACTGCATCGCCAGCTTGCCTCATGTGAATCGCAGAATCCTGACCTCCCCTGAGGTAGGAGCTCACTGTCAGAAGAACCCCCGCAACCACCCAGACACCTCTTAAGAGTGGTGCTTTAAAGGCCCTGAACACACTGGGTGGAACAGAGTGGAGAGAACACACACACACACACACACACACACACACACACACACACACGTACATACAAACACATTACCACACACACACAAACAGTGTGTGCCGAGGCCACGCCAGACACCAGAGGGGCCTTTGGGCGTGTGGTGGGTTAACCTCTGAGACTTTGGCTGGAGACGGTCCCTGTGATAAGCATTCTCTGGTGACTTCAGACTCTTTTTCTCCCTGAAGGACCAGAACATCCCTCTCTGTGCTTTGCTGTTCGCCAGAGCTTGGGCTATTCACAATGTGTGTGTGTGTGTGTGTGTGTGTGTGTGTGTGTGTGTGTTTCTGTGTGTGTGTGTGTGTGTGTGTGTGTGTGTGTGTGTGTGTGTGTGTGTGTGTGTGTGTGTGTGTGTGTGTGTGTGTGTGTGTGTGTGTGTGTGTGTGTGTACAGACAGCGATGGGGATGGGCTTATTGATCAAGTAGCTTCTGTGCCTGAATACACATCACAAGAGCACCTGAAACGGTACCAGGTGGCAACTATACAGAACAAAACATGCATTTATGTACACTGTATTTCTGCTATCTAAGTCAAATATTACTAAGACTTAGTTCTCAATAAGGGAAGCAACATATCACATCACTTACACAGCACTTCTTGTACATTTCACCTTTAACTTGTTTGGTTTTAATGTTGTGGTTTGACATCATGATAGTATGGTACATTTTAGTATTTAATCCACAGTTAAAATAGATTGTGTGGGATACCACTTAATTCAAATCCCTTTTCCAGACAGCTACAAGCCTTAGCCACTGCACAGTCTGTTGTTGTCTACTCATCACTGTACTGATACAAATCTATATGATTTTCTCATATATCAGAGACTATGTTATCAAGACGTGAATATATACATCCATATCTTTAAATATATGTATGTTTCTAAGGTGACTTTAAATTACAAGTGCTAGTGTAATCCCTCGGGAGATTACTGTCCCAGTTTAGTGCTCTGACAGTTGAACTGTCACTGTTTTTCCTCTGCCAGCTGGAAATACACAAACCAAACAACTGAGCAAGATGGCCTCTAGTCACCATATAGATGTGTGAGAGCTGTCAGTGAAAAGGCTGTTTACGCCCACGTGATGCTACAGCAGTATAGCATTACACAAACCCTCTCTCATGTCTGACTACACCACATGCCTCCTTATAATGTTTTAATCATGCATTTCAGAATTGTACATATTCGGTCATATTTACCACTGGTCCCATACCCTCTATCTTGTTTGGGAAAGGAACAAATCTATGAGGTTTTATAAAAAACAAAGGGTTAATTATTACATAAAAAAACACACAAAAACACGCATCTATATATATAATAATTGTTATTATTAACAGATGGTCCAGCCTAGGAAAGAAATATGATTTTCTACAATGATTGCATTCTCTCCCCTTTGGTGTGAAAAGTAGTTTCAAGAACACTTTTAAATAATTTGTTCAATTTGTTCCACAGCCAAAGAAAAGCGTCTTGGTGGAAATTCAAATTCATTAAAATGTAATTAATATGCATCATTATGTAAATGAGGTTGCAGTTAATGAGTTCTTAAAAGAAGCCTTCCTTAATTAGTTCACTTTTAATGGCATCATCATTTATCTTTCTTCTTTGAAGCAGAATGACGCGCGGAACTAGCCGTTCCCGAAAGTGCCCACATTTTCAATCTTTTAATTATTCTTATTTCCTTCATTTATATATGATTAAGAATGCATTTAGAATATTCAACAAATTTGAAAAAAATATTTTCTTACTCACCTATTTGAATTGAAAAGGGATGTCTCTTTAGATGGAAAGGTCCTTCAAAGTTAAATGAAGGAGAGCATCTTCTCTCCTAAAACAATACAGAGATGATCTCTCTCCATCACCTCTACACTCTTTGAAAAAAAAGGTGATATCTCAGAACCTAAAATGGTTATTTGGCTGTCAACATAGGAGAACCCTTTGAAGAACCATTTTTAGTTCCAGGTAGAACCCTTTTCAAATCAAATCAACAACAAAAAAACTTCACGGAAAGAGCAGGTGTTCTTAATGTTTTGTACACTCAGTGTAAAAACATGACAGTAGATTACCATCTGATTTTACCGGTGTGAGGAATGTTCAACCATTTGAGAAGTTTTGGTGAATGAAATTCAGAGATTTTTTTTCATATAGAAACATTTTGGGTGAACGATCTCAGTTCTACCCAGTCTGTATCATTGGATCGTGTTTCTGTTTTTCTATCTTGCTGAGGAACTCCCTTATTACCAGAGAGGTAAGAGGCAGCAGCAAGGCCTACAGTACACTAGCGTTTCATGTTGTCAGAGCGCACCTTCCCTCTTAATTGATAACCACTGGCATTTGATCTGTAGGCGTTCAAACACACAGTCTATCTTTGTGCCTCTAATAAGAAAACCATCTGTTGTTGCTGAGCGATCATTACAATGTATTTCCTGCTGCAGGAATATCTCACCAGCTGAATTCCTGGACACCATGAGTAAGGTAATATGACTGTTGTGAAGAATGAGTTTGAGCTGGTAAAGTGTTAAACAATTAGATTGTTTCTGTCTATTTGGTTCATTTACACTATATGGGACTTTAAATAAGGGATTGTTAATACAGTTGAAGTTGGAAGTTTACATACACTTAGGTTGGAGTCATTAAAACTCGTTTTTCAACCACTCCACAAATTTCTTGTTAACAAACTATAGTTTTGGCAAGTCTGTTCGGACATCTACTTTGTGCATGACACAAGTATTTTTTCCAACAATTGTTTACAGACAGACTATTTCACTTATAATTCACTGTATCATAATTCCAGTGGGTCAGAGAAAACATACACTAAGTTGACTGTGCCTTTAAACAGCTTGGAAAATTCCAGAAAATTATGCAGCTTTGGAAGCTTCTGATAGGCTAATTGACATCATTTGAGTCAATTTGAGATGTACCTGTGGATGTATTTCGAGGCCTATCTTCAAACTCAGTGCCTCTTTGCTTGACATCAAAACAACATCTCAGGACCAAGACCTCAGAAAAAAAATTGTAGACCTCCACAAGTCTGGTTCATCCTTGAGAACAATTTCCAAATGCCTGAAGGTACCACGTTCATCTGTACAAACAATAGTACGCAAGTATAAACACCATGGGACCACGCAGCCGTCATACCGCTCAGGAAGGAGACATGTTCTGTCTCCTAGAGATGAACGTACATTGATGCGAAAAGTGCAAATCAATCCCAGAACAACAGCAGGATCTTGTGAATATGCTGGAGGAAACAGGTACAAAAGTATCTATATCCACAGTAAAACGAGTCCTATATCGACATAATCTGAAAGGCCGCTCAGCAAGGAAGAAGCCGCTGCACCAAAACCGCCATAAAAAAGCCAGACTACGGTTTGCAGCTGCACATGGGGACAAAGATTGTACTTTTTGGAGAAATGTCCTATGGTCTAATGAAGAAAAAATGGAACTGTTTGGCCATAATGACCATTGTTATGTTTGGAGGAAAAAGGGGGAGGCTTGCAAGCCAAAGAACACCATCCAACTGTGAAGCATGGGAGTGGCAGCATCATCTTGTGGGAGTGCTTTGCTGCATGAGGGACTGGTGCACTTCACAAAATAGATGACATCATGAGGGAGGAAAATTACATGGATATATTGAAGCAACATCTCAAGATATTAGTCAGGAAATTAAAGCTTGGTCGCAAATGGGTCTTCCAAATGGACAATGACCCCAAGCATACTTCCAAAGTTGTGGCAAAATTGCTTAAGGACAACAAAGTCTAGGTATTGGAGTGGCCATTGCAAAGCCCTGACTTCAATCGTATAGAAAATTTGTGGGCAGAACTGAAAAAGCGTGTGCAAGCAAGGAGGCCTACAAACCTGACTCAGTTACACCAGCTCTGTCAGGAGGAATGGGCCAAAATTCACCCAACTTAATGTGGGAAGCTTGTGGTAGGCTACCCGAAACCTTTGACCCAAGTTAAACAATTTAAAGTCAATGCTACCAAATTCTAATTGAGCGTATGTAAACTTCTGACCCAATGGGAATGTGATGAAAGAAATAAAAGCTGAAATAAATAATTATCTCTACAATTATTCTGACATTTCACATTCTTCAAATAAAGTGGTGATCCTAACTGAGCTAAGACAGGGAATTGTCACTTGAATAAATGTCAGGAATTGTGAAAAACTGAGTTTAAATGTAGTTGGCTGAGGTGTATGTAAACTTCCGACTTCAACTGTACTCTTTTGTTTCAGGCTATAAAAGTCCAGGTATTTCCAATGAACATCCATTCAAATAGAATCAATGCACTACCAACACGCGACCAAAACTAAACTCTAATAACCAAAATAATGGTTGAGTGACGTGTGGATAGCATGTAGCCAGTTATTTCCTCCTGTGATGTATAGAGAGCCATTGGGCATGTCCTGGTGACACTGGTGACATTCGGTATGTAATTCAACCAACTCACCGAATATGTCAGTCCGTCAGTCCTATGAAAGAGCTCCAGCTCTCTTTGTTTCACCGCGCCAACTTTGGTCTTTTGGATTTGTCCCCCCCCCCCAAAAATTATCTCAACTACACATTATATGCGATGAATGAACACTCCTTTGCAGTTAAGTGCATTGTTTGTGAGACCACGGATTTTGTTTTTCCGGTTTTAATTGCCATCTGTGCCAGAGAGGGAAAAAAGACATGGTGAGAGAGTTAACCAATTGAAGAACCTTTAGTTTGTTGCAAATGAAAGAAGAGAAGGAATCCAATCTCCAGCTAGATGCATTAGCGCTGCACTGTTAGCTATTATGTTACGTTTTAGGGTGTGGGTTTTAGAGTCAATGGCTTAGAGGATAATAGGGTACTGATTTCTGTACAGTATATTTAGGAAGTGACAATATGAGTCTCTTATTAAAAGTGTATGTGCCCGCTTGCATGTTGTCCATTTTGTACATCATCAAAACATCAACAGTGACGTTTACATGCAACCTCCTGTGTGTGGAATATGACTATCACAGACTATACACTCTAATCACATGATCATGTTATTCAACATACCACACTGTGAAGTACATCATAGATGCCTCTTTGTCTTGGCTGACACTAGATCTCATTGATAGGTGCCTGTAGATAAACTCCTGTAGGGCCTCCAGCCCCAGTCCAGACATAACTGATCATGACACAGAGCCTTGGAGACGGAGTGAGGGATAGGAGGTGAAGCCATGTCGGGTAGACATGGCCCTTCCACAAGGCCTGGCCAATAAGAGCTCAGATATCTGGGAGGGCCAAGCGGGTAAGTTGGCGTTTGATTGTATTCAATGTGATGTCCCAAGTTAGGCCCAGCGCCAGCCCATTTATTGATGCTCTCTTGGATTAGAATGGGCCGGTGAGTGTGAAATGATGGAGTGATCATAACATGTTAATCTCATCCCTTGGCTTTTTCTTCTTCTCTGGCAGGGGGAGGAAGGATCGGGGGATGTGGAGATAGAGTGATGATGTTTGACAAAGGGAGGAGGGGACACGATTATTTATCCAGATGTTTGTTTGAATGTGTTGATGATTGATGGGACATGTGTGTGTGTGTGTGTGTGTGTGTGTGTGTGTGTGTGTGTGTCAAATCAAATCAAATCAAATCAAATCAAAAAAAAATTGTCACATACACATGGTTAGCAGATGTTAGTGCGAGTGTAGCGAAATGCTTGTGCTTCTAGTTCCGACAATGCAGTAATAACCAACAAGTAATCTAGCTAACAATTCCAAAACTACTACCTTATAGACACAAGTGTAAAGGGATAAAGAATATGTACATAAAGATATATGAATGAGTGATGGTACAGAGCGGCATAGGCAAGATACAGTAGATGGTATTGAGTGCAGTATATACATATGATGAGTATGTAATGTGTGTGTGTGTGTGTGTGTGTGTGTGTGTGTGTGTGTGTGTGTGTTCAGAGGTGGTGGAAATGCTGAAATTGCATCACGCCTAAACAATCGTCCATTTGAGGTCTGCATCTCTACTCTTCTAAAATTCTACAATCTACGTCAGTCTAGCATAGGAAGTGACTGTTGAGAGTTAAACAGTTAAACTGGGCCATGTTTCTTTCTGTGTTTCTGTGCAGTGTGTTTAGAACATCAGCGGAGGCCAGGCTTCCTTTTGTTCTAAGTCTGATGAGGAGGGGAACCCTGCTAGGCTGCTATGAGCGCTCATCATCGCCCTGCGCAGCCCCACAGCCCTGCCAAGCTGTCGACAGCACATTTCTCACAGACTGGGGGGTGTGATTGACAGGGTAAGGAGTAAGGAGAGCAGATTTTGGTACAGAGAGATCTTTATCTTCCTGTAAGGCAGATGTACCACAGTGTTCTGCTAAGGACCCAGGGACGGAACGTTGGGTGAGAGTAGAACACAGAATGAACAGTAGAGACGCTTCTAGAACTGGTGTGTGTTGTGGTGTCAACCTAGACTTTACCTTTTGTTGCAGATATACACACACATACACAGATAGAATCACAAATAACAACATTAGCCATAAAAAGTCTCCTTTATTACACTGTTGTTTCATGGTCACCTTGGGTTGTGCTCATGAATCTTTGTAAATTGTGTCACGTAAGATAAAATATCAATATTTCTTGTGCAAGTGCAGGCAGTCAATGTCAAAGGCGTTTTTTCAAGTTCTGCATCAACAAAGCAATTTGTTTCCCTTGAGTATACTAATTTCTGGATTTCACAGTGGCAGGTGTTATGGCTGCCAGTCATTATATGAAAATCAGCAAAATCCTAACCATGGTGCTTATCCTCCTGACAAAATGGGACGGATTCCTTCTGCCTGATTTGACAACCTGGTCTCAGAGCATTTTGTATTATTCTGTATGTAAATCCGAGACATTCTATTTAGTATGATATGTTACGTTTCATATGACACAGTATGTATTAATTTGTGGATGTCCATCACCCATTTCATATGATATGTTACGAATTACAATTATTATTACATGTTATGCATTTGCAAAACATACAATATGTTACGCATTCTCAAAAAAATGATGTTAGTAGTCTGGCTACCCACACTATTTACATTGCCCCTCTCTTTTACGCTGCTGCTACTCTCTGTTATTATCTATGCATATTCACTTTAATAATTCTACCTACATGTACATATTACCTCAATTACCTCGACTAACCGGCACATTGACTCTGTACCGGTAGCCCCTGTATATAGCCTCGCTATTGTTATTTTACTGCTGCTCTTTAATTATTTGTTACTCTTCTTTCTTCCTTTTTTAAGGTATTTTTCTTAAAACTCTATTGTTGGTTAAGGGCTTGTAAGTAAGCATTTCACTGTAAGGTCTACACCTGTAAGTAATTGGCGCATATAACAAATAACATTTGATTTGATGTTACGACTTATAGCTAAGAGGCTAACGTTAGCTAGGCTAGGGTTAGGGTTAAGGTTAGGGTTAAAATGTAGGAGTTAGGTTAAAGGGCAACGGTTAGCATCAGGGGAAGGGTTAGCTAAAATGGTTAACATTAGGGTTAGGGGAAGGGTTAGCTAACATGCTAAGCAGTTCCAAAGTAGCTAAAAAGTAGTAAGTAGTTAAAAAGTTGCTAAAATGCTAAAGTTGTCTGTGATCACATTAGAACTAGGCGTTCAAGTTATACTCATGTCCATCCACCCGACCAACCACCCTTCTGCATCCCAAATTTACATTTAGTGTGTTACATCTAGTCTATGAGACTGGGCTGGATTTGAGGGAGGGCAGGCAGAAGTCAGGTTAACTTCCTGATTTGAGGAGGGCAGTTGTGAGGCAGGTTAACTTCCTGATTTGAGGAGGGGAGGCGGAAGGTAGGTTAACTTCTTTCCATCTTATATGTGCTTTACTTTAAGAACAAAAATTCCAAACCGTTTTTGTCTCAACAGACAGCATTCCTGATTCCAACAGTCTCCACAGAATTACTCCACTCTTTTCCCTCAGACAAAGATCAGTGTTGTTTGATACAAGCATTTTGCATTAACAATTAACAATGCATGACTATAGCACCCTTGTGAATTGTGAGGTTGCCATAAATATATAAGGGATGCCTTGCAACATTAAAGTTAATAGCATCGGGGAGAAGATGTGCAAAAATGCACTGGTTGAGGAAAACAGTGAATCCATACTTCAGCGAATGCTTGAGTTATGCGCCGGTAGCAACCTGCACGCAGTTGTGAATGTGTGGTAAAAACAGAGCTTTGCACAAAGATGTGTTTTATA
Source organism: Oncorhynchus mykiss (assembly GCF_013265735.2). Classification (NCBI taxonomy): domain Eukaryota; kingdom Metazoa; phylum Chordata; class Actinopteri; order Salmoniformes; family Salmonidae; genus Oncorhynchus; species Oncorhynchus mykiss. The sequence continues at coordinate 32,802,329 of NC_048589.1, forward strand.
TTCGTGCGAACATTCCTATCGCTGTAAAAAAAAAAAGAAGTGTGGGGCAACTCAGTCCCTGGCAGAACATATCCACTTTGTCTGAAATGGAAATGGACGGATGACTTGAAAAATAAAAAGTTAACCCCTTAAGATCAGTGTCTGAAGATATAGAAAAGAACAAAATACAGAAACATGTTATTGTATGATTGTCTTGTTTCACTTGAGAACAGCGTTCCTCTCAGAGGCGATAGAATTGTCTGCTAATTGATGAAAATATTTCACAACATAAACATTTTCTTTTGACAGTTTATTAATCAGTCAGGTGTAAACAAAACAATTGGGAGGTATGGTAAGGTATGGCTACCATATGTTATTTCTGAATAACTAGATATTGTGTCAAAAGTAGTTTTCAGATGAATTACTGTGAACATGTACATATTGAAATTGAAATAGATAAATGTATATTCAAAATGTGTACAGCCATACTTTCTGCACATATTTTTTTTTAAATATTATGGATGAACATTATAACTAGGGCTGTCAAACAATAAAAACATTTATTTTTGTTAATCGCAGGATTCCGAATTTGCTCAAATTGAGCTGCAAAAAAAATATTGATTTTGTAATGGTAAGTAATGGAAAGCACAATCAGGTCAATTGATAAAGCATATTGTGTTTTGGATGTTTTCAGTGTATTTTTAATGATTTCAGACAATGAGATTAATCGCAAAAAACATTTGTGTAAAAATATTACAGAAAACTAACTCAAGTTAACTGATTAACTCTGACAGCCCTAATTATAACTATGTACTCATATATTTAGTTTAAATGACAGTAATTCATTTGTGCAGTGTAATATAATACATTACAAGGGTTTTGGAGTATGAAGCAGTTTCATTGCAGTTATGTTCATGTCATAGAAGCTATGTTGTTGTTGAGATATACAATATGTTTAGATTTACTGAGAGCAGCATTCCATTTTGGGCATTCATTATGTACTCTTGTGTTGAGCTAATTGAGTCAATCAGCTACAGAAATAACATGAGGAGATAAAGATGAATCTAAAGTGATAGGGAGGTGTGTGTGTGTGTGTGTGTGTGTGTGTGTGTGTGTGTGTGTGTGTGTGTGTGGCTGTGCGTTATCTCAGATTGAAACACAATTGACTGTCTATACATGCACATTTTAGGAATATGTTCTGGTTAATATGAATATTGTAGTTAATGATAGTTCATGATAACAGTAAGTGTAATTTTTGTTATTATTATTAATATTATTATTATTATAGATAACTTTGGTAAGAATAATTTCCTAATTTTGGACATTGAACCAAATTTAACAATGAACTTGTCTTTATAATTCCCTGTTTCATTATGCACATAAACAACTAATGAAATCAATCTTCGCAGAACACAAAGTAATTTATTTGAAGGAAAACCCACACTTGATAAATTATTTAAAGCAACTGGGATTACAATATGTTATCAAATCCGAGCCAACAAAGCCTTCTCTTTCTCTCGCTCTGCGCTGTCGGCAGGAGAGGAGACGTGTACCAGCCAGTCTTCAGAACCGGGTGGGTCTGATGCTAAATAAAGAGACATTCCCTGCAAACAGCTTATGATTCCAGAATAATTGGTAAATTCCACATCGAGGTACATACTGTAGACACTGTTATTCAAATGTAGCCTTTGTTGGCCTTGTTTACAGGAATGTTAATTGGGCTATTGACACTCTCTGAGTGGACTCCTGTTCTCCTCCTTCAGCTTGTCTTATTTTCTCTCTCGCGCGTTCTATTTTCGTTGTTTGATTCCCTACTTCTGAATGAACTTTCTTTCACGGTCTACTTTTCTCTCCAGTCTCAGACAGTGTTAGTTTACTGAAGGTACTTGCTGTTGCATGTGAACCCACATCCAGTCTGCTGTTGTAATTTACTGTTCAATGATGAAATAGGAACGATTGTCGAGAAATAATGATAAGAACGTTTTTTTGAACACAATTTGTTTTGATTGATGATTCGGATCATAATTCAATTGAATATAACTGATATGTGTAAAAAAAAACATGATTCAAAAAGCTACCATGATGAATGGAGGCACAGAACCTGAAGCAGCTGACGTTTTCATATTTGTTTGGTTTTGTGGGTTTAAGGCGTTTTTAAATGTATCATTAATTCACTTGAAAAAAATGGAATCAATAATAATACAAATAGTTATTTGAATAATTGAATTAAGAAGCAATTATAGTGAAAAGTTATTGCTTTTTACATTTGGGATTTCTTTCCCCAAACAATATATACATTTCCAAACAAAAACGAACACATATAGCCTCTACACAAAAAACGAACACATATAAGTAGACATAGGCTACAGGTCTTAGTCATGCCCATACACTTAACAACGTCGGTCCCTGCTAAAATGACCACAAGATGAAGTATATGCACACACTCCATCCTGCATAACGGACCACTGACCTGCAGTCGTGTTCAGGGCATGTATTCTATGTTGGGGAGTGTGTTTTTGTGTCCAAGCTAAAGAGAGAGAGAGAGAGAAAGAGAGAGAGATTTCGCTTCTCCTCTCCCTCTCCTCTCCTCTCCTCCTCTCCTCCTCTCCTCTTCTCCTCCTCCCCCTCTCCAGCTGTAGCCTATATGATGCCGCCATGGTACTTGTGGGTTGGTAAATATGAAGGAAAAAGGAGGGGGCATGATTTCATCCTTCCTGTCTTCACGCTTAACCCCAAACCATGCCACCCTTCGGCAACAGCTACAGCACAGGTGGGCACACCTCCGCACTGCCAGGGCATGGAAGTGGGTGGGCGGGCAGGCGGGGCACACAGGGCACATGAGGCTCGGCAGGAAGCCAGACAGGAAGCAGAATGCCGACAGAGGAAGCTGCAGGGTGAAGGGTGCAGCGGAGGAGTACGGTGTCGACCATGTCAGAGAGAGCTGTAGTCACTCAGACAGAGAGAGAGACAAGGGGAACCCACACTCAGGCGGTCACACTCCTCACGGGACTAGCACACACACACAGATACAATGTTACACTAACCCTACAAACAGGAAGAAGTCGTGCCACATCGGGCACAGATAGATCTCGCCCCTTTCCTTCCCTCCCCATCCGTGGCTCCCTTGCACAACCCGGCAAGACACCAACTCCCCCACCATTCTGCCATCACAACACACCACAGCCCCTCTGGAAGCTCAACGTGTCACTTATGAAAGCCTCTCTCTGCTGAATATGCTAACGTGGATGAAAGGATGGCAAAACTTGGGGTTCATTCGCAACGCACTGAATTCTTCGTCTTTTTGTTCCTCTGCTTCTTGCCTCCTCTCCTCTTATATTTGTTTCAAGGGCAGCTGTCTCCTCTACGGGTTTCTAGGCCTGAACACAACCCTGTATAGTCAGAGGAAGATTTTTCTCACACAGATATGCCTCAGCTGTATCCTGTAAATATGTAGGCCTCGGCTCAATCAAACCCACATTGCAGTAAGCAATGGCATATACTGTATGTGTATTTTTCCACGTGTCCAACAACAATAAGAAATTATTGCTCTCAAGGTAAACCTGATGTTTCAGCTAAATCCCAATTGGAAAAACTTAAATGGATACCATCAAATTACTCTGACTTGCAGGTTCACCCCCAGACATTTGCTCTCACAAGAGCCAAGCAGAACCTCCCCCCTTCTCCCTCCTTCCTTCATATGACAATCTCAACAACAAGCAAGCAGAACCTCCCCCCTTCTCCCTCCTTCCTTCATAGGACAATCTCAACAACAAGCAAGCAGAACCTCCCCCCTTCTCCCTCCTTCCTCCATAGGACAATCTCAACAACAAGCAAGCACAACCTCCCCCTTTCTCCCTCCTTCCTTCATAGGACAATCTCAACAACAAGCAAGCAGAACCTCCCCCCGTCTCCCTCCTTCCTCCACAGGACAATCTCAACAACAAGCAAGCAGAACCTCCCCCCTTCTCCCTCCTTCCTCCATAGGACAATCTCAACAACAAGCAAGCAGAACCTCCCCCCTTCTCCCTCCTTCCTTCATAGGACAATCTCAACAACAAGCAAGCAGAACCTCCCCTCTTTCTCTCCTTTGTTAAGAAACCCATAACGTTACAGCGTGTGCTTAACACATTTCTAATGAGGAGCTGTTGTTGGGCTGGGAGACGTAGCTAGATTAGTCATTGTATAACTACTAGGGAGATCACATTCTCACAGGTACACCATGAATCATAACAGAAGCCCCAGAATACCCAGACATCCTTATTCCTTTCCTGGTCCCTGGTCCTTGGTCCCATCCCTGTCCCTGTTGCTGTGCCTGTCCCATCCCTGTCCCCGTCGCTGTCCCATCCCTGTCTCCATCCCTGTCCCCGTCCCTGGTGCCATCCCTGTCCCTGGTCCCATCCCTGTCCCCATTCCTGGTCCCATCCCTGTCCCTATTGCTATGCCTGTCCCATCCCTGTCCCCATCCCTGTCCCCGTCGCTGTCCCATACCTGTCTCGATCCCTGTCCCCATCCCTGTCCCCGTTGCTGTCCCATCCCTGTCTCGATCCCTGTCCCCATACCTGTCCCATCCCTGTCTCGATCCCTGTCCCCAACCCTGTCCCATCCCTGTCCCTGGTCCCATCCCTATCTCGATCCCTGTCCCCATCCCTGTCCCATCCCTGTCTCGATCCCTGTCCCCATCCCTGTCCCATCCATGGAATCTGGTCCCATCCCTGTCTCTATCCCTGTCCCCATCCCTGTCTCGATCCCTGTCCCCATCCCTGTCCCTGGTCACATCCCTGTCTCGATCCCTGTCCCCATCCCTGTCCCTGGTCCCATCCATGTCCCTGGTCCCATCCCTGTCCTCATCCCTGTCTCTATCCCTGGTCCCCATCCCTGTCCCTGTCCCTTTCCCTGTCCCCATTCCTGTCCCCATTCCTGTCCCCATCCCTGTCCTCATCCCTGTCCCTTTCCCTGGTCCCCATCCCTGTTCCTTTCCTTGTCCCCTTCCCTGTCCTCATCCCTGTCTCTATCCCTGTCCCCATCCCTGTCCCTGGTCACATCCCTGTCTCGATCCCTGTCCCCATCCACATCCCTGTCCCTGGTCCCATCCATGTCCCTGGTCCCATCCCTGTCCTCATCCCTGTCTCTATCCCTGGTCCCCATCCCTGTCCCTGTCCCTTTCCCTGTCCCCATCCCTGTCCCCATCCCTGTCCCCATCCCTGTCCCCATCCCTGTCCTCATCCCTGTCTCTATCCCTGGTCCCCATCCCTGTCCCTGTCCCTTTCCCTGTCCCCATTCCTGTCCCCATTCCTGTCCCCATCCCTGTCCCCATCCCTGTCCCCATCCCTGTCCTCCTCCCTGTCCCTTTCCCTGGTCCCCATCCCTGTCCCTTTCCCTGTCCCCTTCCCTGTCCTCATCCCTGTCCCTTTCCATGTCCCCTTCCCTGTCCCCATCCCTGTCCCTTTCCCTGTCCCCTTCCCTGGTCCCCATCCCTGTCCCTATCCCTGGTCCCCATCCCTGTCCCTTTCCCTGTCCCAATCCCTGGTCCCCATCCCTGTCCCTGTCATTTTCCCTGTCCCCATCCCAGTCCCCATCCCTGTCCTCATCCCTGTCCCTTTCCCTGGTCCCCATCCCTGTCCCCATCCCTGTCCCCTTCCCTGTCCTCATCCCTGTCCCCTTCCCTGTCCCTATCCCTGGTCCCCATCCCTGTCCCCATCCCTGTCCCCATCCCAGTCCCTTTCCCTGTATCCATCCCTGTCCCCACCCCTGTCCCCATCCCTGTCCTCATCCCTGTCCCTATCCCTGTCCCCTTCCCTGTCCTCATCCCTGTCCCTTTCCCTGTATCCATCCCTGTCCCCATCCCTGTCCTCATCCCTGTCCCTTTCCCTGTATCCATCCCTGTCCCCATCCCTGTCCCCATCCCTGTCCTCATCCCTGTCCCTATCCCTGGTACCATCCCTGTCCCCATCCCTGTCCCTATCCCTGGTTCCCATCCCTGTCCCTTTCCCTGTCCCCATCCCTGTCCCTTTCCCTGTATCCATCCCTGTCCCCATCCCTGTCCCCATCCCTATCTCTATCCCTGGTCCCCATCCCTGGTCCCTATCCCTGTCCCTATCCCTGGTCCCCATCCCTGTCACCATCCCTGTCCCTATCCCTGGTCCCCATCCCTGTCCCTTTCCCTGTCACCATCCCTGTCCCTTTCCCTGTATCCATCCCTGTCCCCATCCCTGTCTCCATCCCTGTCCCCATCCCTGTCTCTATCCCTGGTCCCCATCCCTGGTCCCTATCCCTGTCCCTATCCCTGTCTCTTTCCCTGTCCCCATCCCTGTCCCTATCCCTGTCCCCATCCCTGTCCCTATCCCTGTCCCTTTCCCTGTCCCCATCCCTGTCCCTTTCCCTGTCCCCATCCCTGTCCCCATGCCTGTCCCCATCCCTGTCCCTATCCCTGGTCCCTATCCCTGTCCCTTTCCCTGTCCCCATCCCTGTACCGATCCCTGTCCCCATCCCTGTCCTCATCCCTGTCCCTATCCCTGGTCCCCATCCCTGTCCCTTTCCCTGTCCTCATCTTTGCCCCTGTCCCCGTTGTTGTCCCTGCCCGCATACACGTGAACAATGAAGTAGCTCTTCATAATTCACAGACTGATTAGCATAGTTTTCCTGATTAGCGTAAGAAAGCTCTGGTTGGCTGCCCTGTAAGAAACAATGCTGAAACGAGTTGAGGAGGAAGGAGGGAGGAACGTCTAGTTCGGGTTTATCTCCATATTTCCTAGATTACAGTTTGACTGTTGGCATTGTTCTTAAATAACCTTATTTTCCCGTAGATGATGTCAACCTCTTATCCTTCTTGTGGCAGAGCAGAGGGAACAGGAGGAACTTAACTAATGCTCACAGGACTGTGTTGGTAAAAAAAAAAAATCACATTTCAATATTCACACCAGGTCTCAAATGGCACCCTATTCCCTATATAGTACACTACTTTTGACCAGGGCCCATTGGCCTATTCCCTATTGTTATGAATGAAATAGGGGAAACAGGTTACCATTTGGTACACACCATGATTTCCGCCCTTCCTCCTCTTCCAGTATCTCATTAAAGAGTAGTTTTTGATCTTTACCGCTGCCCTGTCCACCATGCGGTCAGTCTCTGTAGAGGAACGGACAGCCCTGTCTCTCTCTCTCTCTCTCTCTGCCCTGTCCACCATGCGGTCAGTCTCTGTAGAGGAACGGACAGCCCTGTCTCTCTCTCTCTCTAACAGACTGCATAATGTGATCTCTAGTGAAGATCAAATTGACCTTGGAGGAGATGGTTGAAGTATGTCTTAATTGCGATGGGAAAGTGTAGTAATTTCCACCCCTGCAGAAAATACATTCAATTGTTTCTTCCACACCTCATCATCCAATGAAGAGCTAAATCCTGAGTGCCACAAATGATAACAATTTGAGGATAGACTCACTCTGAGTAAATCCAGCTGTCAGATTGAGTTATTTTCTCGTGATAACTCATGTTTTTTTTTGTTAGTTTCTTTGTTTCAATGTGTTTGTTTTTGTTGTTGCTTTCTTTGATTAATTTTCACCTTAAATTATTTACTTTGTTTTATTTAAGGCATTACAGTCAATAAACAAAAATTGTAATTTGATTATAACAGTGTAAATGTATTTTTCTCGTCTAAGACTTTTTTCATTTTTAATAATATAATATTAGCAAAACCTACGGACTCTCCTTCACTGCAGCCGACGTGAGTAAAACATTTAAACGTGTTAACCCTTGGGCTGCAGGCCCAAAAGGCATCCCCAGCCGCGTCCCTAGAGCATGCACAGACCAGCTGGCTGGTGTGTTTGCGGACATATTCAATCAATCCTTATCCCAGTCTGCTGTTCCCACATGCTTCAAGAGGGCCACCATTGTTCCTGTTCCCAAGAAAGCTAAGGTAACTGAGCAAAACGATTACTGCCCAGTAGCACTCACTTCCGTCATCATGAAGTGCTTTGAGAGACTAGTCAAGGTCCATATCACCTCCACCATACCTGACAATGACCCACCCTAGACCTACTCCAATTTGCTTACCGCCCCAATAGGTCCACAGACGACGCAATCGCAACCACACTGCACACTGCCCTAACCTAATCTGGACAAGAGGAGAACCTATGTGAGAATGCTGTTCATCGACTACAGCTCAGCATTTAACACCATAGTACCCTCCAAACTCGTCATCAAGCTCGAGACCCTGGGTCTCGACCCCGCCCTGTGCAACTGGGTACTGGACTTCCTGACGGGCCGCCCTCAGGTGGTGAGGGGAGGTAACAACATCTCCACCCCGCTGATCCTCAACACTGGGGCCCCACAAGGGTGCGTTCTGAGCCCTCTCCTGTACTCCCTGTTCACCTGCGACTGTGTGGCCATGCACGCCTCCAACTCAATCATCAAGTTTGCAGACGACACTACAGTGGTGGGCTTGATTACCAACAACGACGAGACAGCGTACAGGGAGGAGGTGAGGGCACTCGGAGTGTGGTGTCAGGAAAATAACCTCACGCTCAACGTCAACAAAACAAAGGAGATGATCGTGAACTTCAGGAAACAGCCGAGGGAGCACCCCCCTATCCACATCGACGGGACAGTAGTGGAGAGGGTAGTAAGCTGTAAGTTCCTCAGCGTACACATCCCGGACAAACTGAATTGGTCCACCCACACAGACAGCGTCGTGAAGAAGCCACAGCAGTGCCTCTTCAACCTCAGGAGGCTGAAGAAATTCAGCTTGTCACCAAAAGCACTCAAAAACTTTTACAGATGCACAATCGAGAGCATCCTGTCGGGCTGTATCACCGCCTGGTACGGCAACTGCCTCACCCACAACCATAAGGCTCTCCAGAGGGTAGTGAGGTCTGCACAATGCATCACCGGGGACAAACTTCCTGCCCTCCAGGACACCTACACCACCTGATGTCACAGGAAGGCCATCAAGATCATCAAAGACAACAACCACCCAAGCCTATCCCCTTTCACCCCGCTATCATCCAGAAAGCGAGGTCAGTACAGGTGCATCAAAGCAGGGACCGACAGCCTGAAAAACAGCTTCTATCTCAAGGCCATCAGACTGTTAAACAGCCACCACTAACATTGAGTGGCTGCTGCCAACACACTGACTCAACTCCAGCCACTTCAATAATGGTAATTGATGGAAATTGATGTAAAATATATCACTAGCCACTTAAACAATGCTACTTAATATAATGTTTACATACCCTACATTACTCATCTCATATGTATATACTGTACTCTATACCATCTACTGCATCTTGCCTATGCAGTTCTGTACATCACTCATTCATATATTTGTATGTACATATTCTTCATCCCTTTACACTTGTGTGCATAAGGTAGTTGTTGTGAAATTGTTAGGTTAGATTACTTGTTGGTTATTACTGCATTGTCGGAACTAGAAGCACAAGCATTTCGCTACACTCGCATTAACATCTGCGAACCATGTGTATGTGACAAATACAATTTGATTTGATTTGTAGAGATGATAGCAGTAACACTGGTAGGGGTCGTAGTAGAACACCTGTATGCTTGTAATATCATATAATATCAATACTTTCTGTTATTAATGATTGATATCTAGGAGATGATATTTTAGCACCTGCCTGTATTATAAAATGCTAATCACAGATTATAATATGCTACATAATAAACAATTTTCTTATAATTTAGAATTTACAGAATGCATCCATTTATTCATTTCACATTTTCAAAAGCAACCATGCTCATACAACAAATATGAAAGCCGCCTCCTCCAAGCCACACTACATTTAATTTGCATATTAACAGACATCCTGTGTTGTTGTTTCTCTCTCTCTTGCCTGCGTTCAAACCTGAGAGATTATTACATACACATGAGAGTCACTCTCAGCACTGTTCAAACTGACACACAATCTTCATTTGATTGGCATATTCTATTTATTTCCATGCAACTGGCTCTTTGGCGTTTTTTGCTTTCAGATTATCCAATAAGAAATGAGCAGCAGCACTGGGGCCCGTGTTGCAATGATGTCACTGATGCAGATTGAATACTCACAATGCTGTTTACCATGCTGGCCTGACTGGGGGTAGGAAAGATTAACTAGATGGGAAAAGATGTGGGAAGGAAACTATTTGAGAGAATGTGGAAATTTAAAAAAAATGCACCTTTGGATTTTCCCTGGTTGTCAACTAATTTGTTTGATGTGAGTGGGAGATGGTGAGAGATGTTGGGGGATAGTGGTCCCGGTAATAACATTACAGAGCTCCCTGGTCACTCTAGGTTAGATATCACTGGACTGTAGCCTCACAGGCCACCACAACAACAGCACCCTCTTCCTAAGAGAACAGGAGGTAGGCCTACATGTGATAAATATACTGCCAAATGGCTAAATACAGGCTGAATGTTAAGGTAAATAGGAATATTTCCTTTTCAGTTGTAACATACACCTTGGAGGTGATCCTCCAAACTCCTCCATCTAACATCTGTCCCTGATTGGCACCATATTCTAGTTGAGAAACATCAATAAATAGAAGAAGAAGAAGAAGAAGAAGAAGAAGAAGAAGAAGAAGAAGAAGAAGAAGAAGAAGAAGAAGAAGAAGAAGTAGAAGGGCACTAAAATGAGTTAGATATCAACAACATTTAGCAGAGGCTCCTTGTCTCTTGCATTCTGATCAACGTCTGGAAGCTCTAATTTATGAAATGTAATTCTGCCCTCCACTGGTACTAAAAAGGTGCATACACACTCAGGAACACACACACATTTCCTGCTCTAACAGTCACTCACATCTCCTTCTCTAACAATCACTAACATATCCTGCTCTAACAATCACTCACATCTCCTGCTCTAACAGTAACTCACATCTCCTGCTCTAACAATCACTAACATATCCTGCTCTAACAATCACTCACATCTCCTGCTCTAACAATCACTAAGATATCCTGCTCTAACAATCACTCACATCTCCTGCTCTAACAGTAACTCACATCTCCTGCTCTAACAGTCACTCACACATCTCCTGCTCTAACAGTAACTCACATCTCCTGCTCTAACAGTCACTCACACATCTCCTGCTCTAACAGTAACTCACATCTCCTGCTCTAACAATCACTAACATATCCTGCTCTAACAATCACTCACATCTCCTGCTCTAACAATCACTAACATATCCTGCTCTAACAATCACTCACATCTCCTGCTCTAACAGTAACTCACATCTCCTGCTCTAACAGTCACTCACACATCTCCTGCTCTAACAGTAACTCACATCTCCTGCTCTAACAGTAACTCACATCTCCTTCTCTAACAATCACTAACATATCCTGCTCTAACAATCACTCACATCTCCTGCTCTAACAGTAACTCACATCTCCTGCTTTAACAGTCACTCACACATCTCCTGCTCTAACAGTCACTCACATCTCCTTCTCTAACAATCACTAACATATCCTGCTCTAACAATCACTCACATCTCCTGCTCTAACAGTAACTCACATCTCCTGCTTTAACAGTCACTCACACATCTCCTGCTCTAACAGTCACTCACATCTCCTGCTCTAACAGTAACTCACATCTCCTGCTCTAACAGTAACTCACATCTCCTGCTCAAACAGTCACTCACACATCTCCTGCTCTAACAGTCACTCACATCTCCTGCTCTAACAGTCACTCACATCTCCTTCTCTAACAGTAACTCACATCTCCTGCTCAAACAGTCACTCACACATCTCCTGCTCTAACAGTCACTCACATCTCCTTCTCTAACAATCACTAACATATCCTGCTCTAACAATCACTCACATCTCCTGCTCTAACACTAACTCACATCTCATGCTTTAACAGTCACTCACACATCTCCTGCTCTAACAGTCACTCACATCTCCTGCTCTAACAGTCACTCACATCTCCTGCTCTAACAGTCACTCACATCTCCTGCTCTAACAATCGCTCACATCTCCTTCTCAAACAGTCACTCACACATCTCCTGCTCTAACAGTCACTCACATCTACTGCTCTAACAGTCACTCAAATCTCCTGCTCTAACAATCACTAACATATCCTGCTCTAATAATCACTCACATTTACTGCTCTAACAGTAACTCACATCTCCTGTCAAACAGTCACTCAAATCTCCTGCTCTAACAATCACTAACATATCCTGCTCTAACAATCACTCACATCTACTGCTCTAACAGTAACTAACATCTCCTGCTCAAACAGTCACTCACACATCTCCTGCTCTAACAGTCACTCACATCTCCTGCTCTAACAGTAACACAGATCTCCTGCTCTAACAATCACTAACATCTCCTGCTCTAACAATCACTCACATCTCCTGCTCTAACAATCACTAACATCTCCTGCTCTAACAATCACTCACATCTCCTGCTCTAACAGTCACTCACATCTCCTACCCAAACAGTCACTCACATCTCCTGCTCTAACAGTCACTCACATCTCCTGCTCTAGCAGTCACACATATCTCCTGCTCTAGCAGTCATTGAGATCTCCTGCTCTAGCAGTCACTCCCATATTCTGCCCTAGCAGTCACTCAAATCTCCTGCTCTAGCAGTTACACACATCTCCTGCTCTAGCAGTCACTCACATCTCCTGCTCTAGCAGTCACACATATCTCCTGCTCTAGCAGTCACTCACATCTCCTGCTCTAGCAGCCACTCCCATATTCTGCCCTAGCAGTCACTCAAATCTCCTGCTCTAGCAGTCACTCACATCTACTTCTCTAGCAGTCACTCCCATATTCTGTTCTAGCAGTCACTCAAATCTCCTGCTCTAGCAGTTACACACATCTCCTGCTCTAGCAGTCACTCCCATATTCTGCTCTAGCAGTCACACACATGTCCTGCTCTAGCAGTCACACACATATCCTGCTTTAATAGTCTTTCACATCTCCTGTTCTAAAAGTCACACACATCTAGTGGTCTAGCAGTCTTGCCATGGAGGAAAATAGAGTGTACCTTTCAGTGCTACTAAATGAGAATATTTGAACGAGAAATAAACTGTTGAGTTAAACCCAAAATAACTGTCATTTACTGAGTTTGTATTGTAATTATTGTTTGTATATCCTATTTGGAACACATTATAACATGTTAAACTGCAATATAAAGACTAGAAAAATATATTTACTGCACTGTACATCCACGGTATGTTTTGAA